>NC_060245.1:20112195-20412195 GCF_021155785.1 Neodiprion fabricii
ACATGTATACATTTTTTTTTTTTTTTTTCTTTGCCACGTTCACTCTTTCATTCTCTTTGGTCGGTATTTCACAACCCCTTTTGTTTCTCGAATCGTGCACTCACAATTTATACACATGCATAGTGTGTGTGTATATATATATGTGTATATATGTACGCTCGGTGTGCGACGCTATGGAATTTTACATAAATTATTACCGCTGGCTGAGGAAACGTGGAAGAAAAGAAAAAGGAAAAGAAAAGAAAAAAAAAAGATAGTTTTGCATAATATATTCGGTATATATGACGTTGAACTTGCACGGTGCGCGATGTTTATTGCACGAGGTGTAACATTTACCTAACATAGTATGTATGTAATGTAATTTATTACAGTATACCCGTAACGTTGTATAACTTCAATCGTGACGCGGGCTTCGTTATTTCTCGTCGCGTGTTTATTTACGGCATCGTATCTTCGAATTGCGAGATGCGGCAGCCTTTGTACGAGGACGGTAGCAGTATAAGCAAGTGTTGTACATTTCTTGAAGAAGGAAACGAGTGCGAGAAAAAAAAGAAAAAAAAAACAACGAGTCAATTACCGGGTTATCGATGAGTACAGAGTAGGTTATACTATACGTTGAACAATTGAGAATAATTGTAGCGAATTTTTTTATTTATTTATTTTTTTTTTGATTTTTTAATTGTTTATTCAATTCGAGATTTACCCGGGAGAAAACTGAATACTTATTTAAATATAATACCGTTGTTATCGTTGATATCGCAAATTAGTTTGCCGACTACCATTTTACGCAACCCATTATGTATTTTAATCCGAGTTCTTCTTGCACAGAGTGACTTTGTTGTCAATTATAAAATATCGAACGTACTTTGTACATGTACCGTATTCCGAGTTACTTACTGTTGAGTTATAAAAAAAAAAAAAGAAAAAAAAAAAAAATATCACGACGAGTTGTGTAATGTAATTATTTTATATCGCATATTTCTTTCGATCGAAATCTTTTCAAAGGTATAATATATATATATATATATCGTTGTAGCGATAATTGCGCACAGAGCTTGTTATCCTTTAATTACTACTAATTATAATTTCACGCCAACTGACAAGTTGTAATGTTACGTATAACGCGACGGTTTTTTTTTTCTTTTTTTTTAATTTCATTCTCCCTTATTCGTTTTCGATAAAAATAAAAGAAAAATAAAAAAGAACAAAGCCTCGGATACACCGGATAATACATAAGACGTAAAACTTTTGTCCGACCTTTTCTCGTACAAGACGAGTTACAAGTATTATATTAATTTCTCGCGCGTATTGATTCGTTGTTCGTTTTATTGTCTTGATAAAAATATAACGCGGCTCAAGTTGATTTCTTTCAACTCCCATACAAGGTTGAAAATAAAATAATGTAAGGATATACGTATATGTGAAAATAATTGGTTCACATATATGCATGTGCCACGTATGTATGTATAAACCGTTGTAATTGATATATACTTGCAAGTGAGTACATTACAAGTAAGTGAGACTAGTAAGTCTGAACAAGTTTTGTACATCCGATTCTCTCACTCTCTCTCTCTTTCTCATTAATTTTCCCTCTTGCGTTTCTCCATTTATTAAAGCTGTTTCCTCGTCGCAGCGCCGGTGAAAACAATTATGGTAGGTGTATATATATATATATATATATAATCATATCCTGCCTCATGCAGCTAGACGTTTATTGTTTGCACATCATTGTATTATTATACTTATAACACCGCTTACTTATGCTTACATCTTATTATAATTCTCTCTCTCTCTCTCTCTCTCTGTATATACATACATATATATATATATATATATACACTTATATATATATATTTATACACGCGTACAATGTAAACGTAATTTCGGTTCTTATCCCTTAAAATCTCTTCGAATATCAACACGCTTCTGGGCTTTTCGGTATTACACGTATATATATATATATATATATATATATATATATATGTATACATGTACGCTTATAGGGTGGCATTGGATAATCTTTCACCGGGCGTTGCTCGATATTGTATGATACACGTAGTCAGCCGGCAGATGGCGCTGAGGGTTAATCGCGAGCGAGTGAGCCGTCTCACCGAAAACGAGAGTGATCGACTTGAGGAATTATCGGCAGGGGCGGAGGGGGGATGAATTTTTGCATCAGGTATATATTTTACTTGTAGAAAATTTTTTGGCGGAACCGGAGAGTTATTTTTTTTTTTTTTTTTTTTGATTTTTATGATTCGGGAAGAAAACTGACGCTTTGATCTTGACTTTTATTACGGGACAACGAGTGATTCATTTGACCGAATCGTGGGAAACATTGACGAGCGAAACGTGTTGTTTTGATTTGATTTTGTTGTTTGTATAAATTTGAAAACCAATGCATCGTTGGACTGGAAAATTTTGTCAGTTTTAACGGTAAGCTGTAAGGGACGCCGTTTCGATTGAGATCGAGAACGTGAAAATCCGTTGACAAATTATCGGGATGTTGGTTTTTTTTCTTTTTTTTTTTTCCATCTTTCACTTATCCGTCGATTTTACTGGAACGAGTCTAAAAGTACCGAATTTGCAACTTCGATCGCGGTAAACAAAAAAAAAACAAAAAAAAAAAAAAAATAAACGAACAAACAAAAATGTCGGCAGTTTTTTTTTCCACTCGCGGTTTACTTCAAAATTCTCCGATACCGAGAATTGATTTTTTTTTTTTTTTTTTCTACGAAGAGGCGAACGGACGTAGAGAAAAAAAAAAAAATATCAAAATTGAAACGAAACTTGGGCGTAGTTGAAAGCGTTCGATCGAATTGGGATGTTTTGAGACTTGTAGGAGGGAAAAAAAATTTGGTGAAAAAAAGTGCCTTTTGGGATATTGAAAAAAAAAACTTGGATACGTTGTAAAATTTATTTGGCCAAAATCCGTACGAGAAATAGTAAACTGTGAGAATCGTGTGATCATTATTCGTACCTTCGGTGACGAATACGAAGATGGAGGCCGACTCCGTGTTCGAGGCGCTACAGGTGTAATTCCCCGTGTCCTTTTCGACGGCGTGCCGGATAGTTAGTCGGCTCTGTGTTCGGGGTCCCTGGTCCGTTTCCACGGTGACACCGCCGCGGGCGTTGTCGTAGTTAATCATACGATCGTTGTGGTACCAGAACACGTACTGCGGCGGAGACGGACTCTGAAACAACAAGAACAACAACAAGAACAGTCATCGTTGTTTGTTATACCTGGCACTGGGACCGTGTCACCTAGAAATGACAACCCAAAGAAAAATGACCACGGCGTAAAAAAGAAAAAAAAAAAAAAAAAAGGAAAAAACAACGCGCGAAATTTAACTTTAGTTGATTTTTGATCCATCGTTGACGTAATTACATTTTTCGACAATTTTTTTTTTTTGCAACTCTTCATTTTTTTTTTTTTTTCGTGACCACGTTTGCTTGGGTTATTTTTTTTTTTTTTTTTTTTTTTTTTTTTTTTTGTCTCGGGTTATTTTTGTCCTGAATTATTTTGTCATCGAAATTACGTTCTCGTGGGTTTATTTTCGTTCAATTTATTTTTGTGACGGTTGTTCTTGTCGTGGTCATTTGTATTTTTGGGTTATTTCTGATTGAGTTATTTTTGTTCAAGTTATTTTTTTTTTTTTTTTGCAGGTCATTCTCGTCAGGGGTTATTTTTGTTCGAGTTTCGATCATTTTCGGTCGGGTTATTTTTGTCTTGAATTATCATCGACTGGGTTATTTATGACAGGTGATTATTTTGCATGGGTTATCAATGTGGGTCACCGTTATACCCGTGTCTGTATGTTCAATTTTTCTAGTGTTGCACGTTTGCATCTGAGCGACTATTAGGCAGAGGTATATAACGATATTATTTTAATACAACCCGCGTGCGATAAGGGAAAATTGATCCGACACGATAAATCAGACCTGTCTGCAAGTCGCGGTATCCCTCGAAAATCCTTGATTTTAATTAACACGCCACGTCGCAACAACAACATTATCATCCAATATATAAAGATCGCGAAGGTTGACAATTTATTATTTTTCTTCTTTTCTTACACATGATGCGGGGCAAAGTGTTTTCCCGAGACTGAAAAATGTCTCCGAACAGAGATCTGAAAGATCAATTTTCCGCTTCTCATTCTTCTCTCCTCCTCTTTCCATACTCCCGTATGTTTTTTCTCCGCCTATTTCGTAATGAAATTTAGACGATTTTTTTTTTTTTTCTTTTCGCTACCAATCTTCTTACGATCAAACGAGGAGACTGGAGTACCCAGTCGGAGAGGAGGGGGGGGGGGGGGGGATGGAAATGAAATTTCAACGATTGATGGATAAATGGATGGACGGACGGACGGACGGACGGATTGATCGGTAAGAGTTTTGCTTCAAAAAGGTTTTAGATATCAAAGAACGCGCGTGGTACGAAGGGACAAAAAATAAATAGATGTACGAATAAAAAAAAAAAAAAAAAAACAAAAAAGAAAAAATAGCGGGAGAAAAAGCGAAGCAAAGGACCAACATGTACGTTACCTACATACATATATGTATGTACATGTTGAAAGTATATATATATATATATATATATATGTGCACCCTGGCGACGAGCGAGCAAAGTGACAACCCTCGGGTCAGTTTTCGGGTCGACGTTGGACAATTCGTGAGAAGGAGACGGAAGGGGAGGACGAGGACGAGGACGAGGACGAGGCATACTGATACAGGATTGCCCATCAATAATTCAAAGCCAATCAGCTTAAATCCTCGGAGGGTCTTTGACGCAACTGGAACGATCAATTCGATCCTTCGAGAACCGAGTCGAGCTTGAGATTCCGTTTTATTTATTTATTTTTTTTATTTCTTCTTTTTTATTTGTTTGTTTGTTCGCGCGTTGGCGAGTGTCTGCGTGTGTGTGTGTGTGTTTTTTCTCGATCATTTGGAGATACGTTGGACGTTTTGTTTTTACGGACGGATATTTTTAACGAGGTTGAAGTTCACGTGTGAGAGAAAACGTGGAATGAAAAAGAAAAAAAATAAAAAATTTAATATTTTGCAACTTTGGTAAAATCGTATCGAAGGATCAAGTTAGAGTTGAAGAATTTAAAATGCAATCGTGTATGTGAAGTCGCGAAATTGGGTGTCGTTCATCCTGCCAATTTCGTCCATATTATTTTTTTGGTTCGCTTAACACACGATTTTTTATACACGTAACGGAGGAACTGATTTTATTTTATTTTATACACACATCGACGTGATGCGAATATCCATAGAATATTAATTGCAACAGGATTTATATATTGTATATATCATGTGAGATTAATTTCCATTCGTTTCGCACCAGGATTACAGGTATAATACCTACGTAGATTAAGTATAATGCATATCGAAATTTATCCGGATTTTCATCGATATTTAATACAAAAAGTTTTATTTTCAAATTATGTGTATATTAGGGTCAGCCAAAAAAACTGACATATCGAATCTATGGTATTAAAAGGACCTAAGACTGAGAAAAAAATTGACACGTTTGAAAAATTTTTTAGCTCTATTTTAAAAGGTGTCGCTGGCCATTTGTAATTTCCCATTTAAATAACACGAAAAAAATTATTTTTTCATTAAAAATGCTATAACCTCAGAACCGTTTGAGATAGAAAAATTTTTAAGGCATATTCTCGCTGGGCATCAAATTCTCTAAAAAAGATCCCCGCGCTGATTTTCTAGACTGAAAAATTCGCGTACTTGCGGGTCGTGAAAATGGAAGAAAAGCAGAAATATGCAGTTTTCCGGGTTCTACGATTTAAAATATCCTTACTGAATGAAAAAACTTGAACTAAAATGAAACAAGGTGTGCGAAAGATGTTGTTTATAAACTAGATTCGTCAAAGGAGCAGAGTTTCAACTCGTTCATTCATTTTTTATTGCACTTTCAAACATTAATATTCTTTCTAATTGTTGATAAAACTTTGTTCGTTACAATTAGGATATTGCTGGCGATTTAATTGCGCTGCTTGCAAAAATAAATCGTTTTTGTTCTTCATTTTTCGTTAAAGTTCGATTATAATTTTGTATCAACGCTATATACTGCATATTTCCGCTTTTCTTCGACTTTCACGTCTGCCGTAAGTATACGGATTTCGAGTCAAAAAAATCAACTCCAGGGTCTTTTTTTTAGAGAATTTAATGCCCTGCAAGAATATGCTTGGAAAATATTTTTAGCGTATTATTTAAATGGGAAATTTAAAATGACCTGCGACATCTTTTAAAATTGAGGTAAAAATTTTTCCAAACGGGACAATTTTTATCTCAGTAAATGGATCCGTTTATGGGTCAGTATATATCATTTATTACATTTGTAATAAAATAGTAACGTTTCAATCAGTCTCTGTAATTTCCATCTCTTTCTACGAATTATATACCATTGCTTTTTCTTTTTTCTTTTTACCTTTATAAACGTATAGGAAATTATCCGCTGATTGGGAGGGCTTCGTTAATCGATAATTCCTATTCATCAAATATACATGTATAACCTGCAGAGGTTTGCTTTTCAGGGTAGGTGTATATATATATGTATATGTATATGTATATACACCTATGTCTCATGCATAATAGATTTGCGGAAATGAATGTGCTGCTGCAGTGTTTGTTAGAACCGTAACTGCAATTTCTGTTCAACTTGTTACCCGGCACACGTGACCCACCGTTGTTAATACACTGCCTGGTTTTCAGTTCGTCAATATATCGAAACCCCATAAACGATCCGTCGTCTTTTCTTCGTTTCGTAATTACAAATACGTCTCGTTTGTTCGAATGCTCGTTTCTTTGTACAGTGTAAACTTGCCTTTCGTTTTATACAATAATTGTTTTTCAATTATGGAAAAGTTTTACACGTCGAATATATAAACGTTTGTGTCTTATTGTTTCTCGTGAATATTTCGATTTTGCAGTTCGTGATATCTCGTTTCGGTTTTTTAATATTCCATTTCCTTTTTTTTTTTTTTTTTTTTTTTTTTTTTTACTGAATTTGTTATTATACAATTTAATGAGCAACGAAAAAGATGAATCGTAGAGGCTCGTCTCCCGTTTTGATCGTCTAACCTCAAACTGAGCGCTACTACTAGGTGTCGGATGTATCAAACGTAGTCAAATACAGTCCAGTGAAATAGCTGTAAAGACAGAAATATGATATAATACGAAAGTTTTAAAAATAAAACTGTAGTTAACGAAGATTAAATGTAGTTGAAACGATGTTAAAAAATGTAACTGACTCGTAGATATTTACGAGTATATGGGAAATCGAACACTCTACAAAATGCGTCTCTTGTTATTTTTTTGACAAATTGACTCATTCCAAAGTTATTCAAGCTCAAACTTCAATTTATGGTCAAGTCGACTATTTTTTTTTTTTTTTTTATTTTCTCCAGTTTATGGTAAAATTTCAAAACTTGTCACTATATGTTATGAAATGTTTCTTGAAAAATTTTAAAGTTTGCGATTTTCTACGAGGAAGGAAATCGGTTGACAATTTTTAATTCTCAAAGCTCTACTTTCAATGATAAATGATGGTGGTTTTCGAATCGTTGGAATATCTCCCAGCCGCCAGGACAATTTGTCTCTAGATTCATTATTTGGTTAGATAGCTCGTACGTATATATCTGTATGCAAATAACTGTAGGTACGGTTTGTAACCTGAGTCGAGTCTACGTGTTTGTGGTAGACTAGAAAGAGGAAGACGAGAGGAGGTGGAGGAGAAGGTCCAACGTCGACTAGACCATCCCTTTGATCGGATATCCCTTAATTACCACAACCATGAAAGATGGGATTCTATTCGCGGTCCGATTCAACCGTTCGTCCTGCGAGGACACAGCCAGGATGAGAGGAGCAAAGGGCAGGTTCGGATCCTTGTATAACCATCCAACGAACAGATGTAATTTAGACGGTATTATACCTATGCATACATACGTTGAACGCTTTGCCGTTCACGCATGTAACCCAAATTCATTTGTGCGTATGATGTATTATGTACATACGTGTTATTTCCGTTGCATGTATCTCTAGATAGAAATTTTGCCGGGGGAGAGTAAATTAGTTATGTAGAGAATAAATTATATATGTATGGTATATGACGTATATTATAAATGGGGGAATGACAGTCTTAGCGACGGATCTTGTGTGTGTTTGATTGATGCGCGCTCTGTCGGTCGATTGTCGAAACGAAAACTATAATTTATCCAGCCTCACAGACTCGATCGATAATTTTATAAGATCGTGCGTCAATTACCAAAAATTACGGGTTCTTCTTTTGCGGTGCAATTATTGCACGGGAATCAATTATTTTTGCATATATGGGTTTGGCATTGAATATTGGGTTTGTCACTTTGCAGCGCGGCATCTGGTGGACAAAAATCAAACTAATGCAACCAGGCCGGCAGCTGACCGTCGAACGTGTCTTTTCGCGTGTAGATGGTTGAACGGGTATATCATCGATTACGTTTCGTTAATTTATGTTACACGAGTAATTTGAAAACTCAAGAATTACGATTTGCCTTCTTTGAAATTAAAAAGTTAGGTTATGTGGTGATAAAATGGCGCCGAAAATCGGGCGGTGACGTCACGATGACATTTCCCAATAGAACGAGGATATCATCATCACCTTAATCGAGTCGGTGATGCGTAGGCTTGGAGGATAGTTAAAATAAGTGATACGTACAAGCGAAAAAGTCATTTTTTTCCTATACTTCGACGATTTTCGTGACTTCGTTAGATTCTGTTACTCATAAATCATCGAAACCCAAAGGATTAATCCTTCACGTAGCATCGTTTCGGAGATATGTTCATTTATCGTGAAAATCGATATTGGATCTTCCCTCATAATCGGATTGTGAATGGTTATGCAGGTCGCGTTTGTTCCTTACTGTAAAATTAACCATCCGTCGGTAATGTGGTTTTTTACCGACATTGCCGGTAAACACGGACGATTTTGTCCTTGACTTTTTTCAACCCACTTGGGGATTTTGAAAAATTTCAGGTGCCTACTTGTTATTCCGATAGCCAGTATTACCTGATTTTCAATTAGTCGAGTAGTAGAAACTGGTGAACGATGAAAAATTCCCGAGACACCGATAAGTGAGAAAAAGTGAGGGTTGACGATATCGTCCATGTTGGCTGGCTGAGGGTTAATATCGCATGGGTCACCCTATGTGGATCATACCGTGTACGGATCCTTATTATTCTCCCTGTGTCGGGTCATAACTCATTCGTGACAATATTATGCCTCTTACGCCTGTGGATCCGAACCAGACGAAGGATATCAACCCTGTATACCATAATATATATATATATATATATATATATATATATATATATACATACGTACATATATCATTGCAACCCCCCAACTATCCACAACACACGTGCGTAATACACCCTCTAATAACGCACTCGCGACCGTATAGATACGCGATTACGGAACGTGCGACGGTTTCGCCCAAATTTCCTCACCCTTGTACATTCACTTTGGCTTTCGTTCCATCTTTCGCATGATTTGGGAAAAGGGGGAAACGCGAACAAGGAGACAAAATCCTGCACGAACCCTTCGATCTGCTTTACCCCCATTTCCTGTCGCGATTGATGAATCTCGACGCGACGTACGCGGTATTGTGTAGAGATTTATTTTTTCTTCTTTATAGGTATTCTTTCTCTCTTTTTTTTTTTTTTTTTCGTCACGCTGATATCATACCGAAGTACAGAAATACAACCGAAGCTCGAGTGACGCGTAATCACCGTGAATTCTGCCGGTGGAATTTTAATTATACGTTTGCACATTTGTACATTATAGTAACATTATGCATTTTTATTTTATTTTTTCGAATTCAAGTTGAAAATATTGTGACAAATGACGAAACAAGGATGGATGTCCAAGTTTCAGCTTGTAATATTAATATTTAGGGGTGCATCGTTGCAGTTTTCTATTTTCTGTTCAAATAACGTGGATAATGTTTTTTTTTTTTTTCAAGTTTGGAATTTTATAAGTCGTCAACGCTTCAGCGTTACCGATAAGACCGGAACATATTTTCGAAGGGAATTGAGGACTCTATAAAAAAAAAAAAAAGAGGTCTGTTATCATTTCATGATAAATCTGCTCTTTTCAAAAGCTGTTTAAGGTCCTTTGGAGACCTTTCGACCTTAAATAACTTTTGAAAGAGTAGATTCATCATAAAATGATAGGACATCTTTTTTTGTAGAGCGTTGAATTCCCTACAAATACACGTTTCGGTCTTATCGGTACACCGATGCCTTGACGAGTTGTGAAATTTCAAATTTCGAGTGAAAAAAAAAAAAAAACAAAAACAAGAAAATTTCTCACGTTATTTAAATGAGAAATAGAAAATCCCGATGATGCACTTGTAAATAATAATATTAAGTGCTGAAACTTGGACAATATATTTTTTCCGTCGCTTGGAAAAATATTTTCGACGTTAATTTTGAAAAAAAAAAAAAAAAAAACAAAGAACAGTAGACTTTTTTTATGAGGTCTATTGTACATAAACCATACATATACAACCGCGTATAATAATGTGTTTTACGTATGTATCTCGTTGAATTTCAGATTTTGGGTTTACACGTATCGGTTTTTTTTTTTTTTTTTTTTTTTTTATTTTACTTTCGCCAGATTTGTTTGTCCCTTTCCCGAGTTACGTAATCGCTGTTCACTCTTTTGAAACCATGAATGGTTAACCGTGCAGCGACGTTTTGACTTGACGTTGATATATTACGCGGGGTTTATAAAGTTCGTCGTGCCTGTAGTATTTATAACGCGATCATACACCGACGGTGAGGACAATTTTTACGTTATACAAATACGACCGGCTAGTCAAATCATATTTGTATAATTGAATAATTCAGTTTATAATAGCGATACATGTTTATTGTAATATTGATTAACGTTTAATTTTATATTTTATATCTACCTGCAGTGGTATAATTTATTCTATCAATGAATAATTATATTCCAATCGATTCTTTACACTGTGCGGTTATTGGGTTAACCTGATTAACTTCTTTTTTTATTTTTTTCGTGCATTGCACACGTGTTTGTATATTTTGCACAGTTCAACAATACGATTGAAATATTCAATCGACGTTGGAAAGGTAGAAAGGAAAAAAAAAAAAACAAATTTCTCTTATCGCAGGAATTTAAATCGCTTCGACGATAATCGGTAGTTATCGAGTCTGCCGAATAAAATTGTACAACAACTTGACGAGGTCGTAGCAGAGGCGCGTTTTTCGAATTATTATTGCAGTTGAGTGAATATGGTATGTAAATGAAATTCCTTTGTTCTTACATTTTTTTGTTTTTTTTTTGTTGTTTCATTTTTTGCTTTTTAAATGCAAAATACGGGATGATCGAAGGTACACGGAGGAATATTCGATTATTAAAAAAGTCTTTCTGAAAGTCGAGCCATTAAACTTTTAAAGTTGAATGTAAGAGTCTTTGAGATTATGTGACATGTATGTATACATATTAGGGTGTTTCAAAAAAAGACGAATTTTTTTTTTTCTTATGGTGTCCAAAAACTCATAGTATACCTAAAAACAAAAATTTTGGCACCAATATGAGCTCTTAATATCAATAATAAGGTTTGCCTCTATCCGTTTCTTTATTTTCCATTTAAATAACACGGGAAAATTAATTTTTTTATTTTTGAATTTTTATTACTTTGGAACGGTTCATCGTAACAACAATCTGAAAAAAGAGATTTGTAGGAAATTTCACGCTCTACAAAAAACGTCTGAAGATCAAATTTCCTCAGATCAACCGTTTCAAAGATATCAACGATCGAAAATAACACTAGTTCGATTACTAGATTAGTGTTATTTATTAGTGTTATATATATATATATATATATACGTATTATATGTATACATAGGCACGGTGTGACATAGCCATGATATTATTTATTATATCTTGATAAAGACACGAAGGAGTCGAGAGCTGTTAAACCGATCTCTATTAAATTATGCAAAGTTCTTATATAATACCGTTTATGCACAAAGATCTTTGACGGTAGTTAAAAATTATCGTAAATCCTGCTCGTTATTGTAATGCTAAACTTGGAGTATCGGATATTACGGGTATTATGCGTTCAAACGGTATTATTGCTTCTTTCATTGATTTTGCATAAAATAAAACAAACCACCCACCCCCGTCTCGGTATTTATCTTCCCTCAGATTTTACGTTTTTTCATATTTTTATCGACGTAAAAATACCACTCAGTATAAGTTATTATAAATTGATAATCGTCAAGGTTTCCAGCTTGATTATAGATTTTTTCTTACCGCTTGACTTTTAATTATAAAGAAAATTCGATAATCGCCGGATCTTGAGTATTTATTTCCGGTCACACTTTTGGTCCTGGAGATTTGTCGAAATTTATTTTTCAGCTTCATAATTTGTAATTTACGTCATACTTCGATGACGAATAACAGGAAGGCGCTGGTAAATATGTATCCAAGTAAGTTTCACGTTGAGGTTTTTTTTTTTTTTTTTTTGAACAATTTTACTCCCGAATTATTAGCAAATTAAATGAAAAAAGAAATTAAAAAAAAAAAAATTATTAAATAAATAAATAAAAAATGACAAAAGAAGAACAAACAATCTTTCAATTTTAGTTTTATCGAAAACATTTTTCAATGTAGATTAAATTCTCACGTATTTTTCTCTATTTGTACCTGCAGTCGGGAGTGACTGTCTTATAACATTTAAAAGATGGCAATAGAATGAAAGGAAAACGGAGAGTGTATAACAAGTTAAAAACCCGACGATCCACTGTATACCGTATAAAATTGTAGTTACACTTTTTTTGCGATCTTATCGTCGATCTCGAACCTTCGTGATTCTCTTTTACAGAGAAGGACTGGGAAAAATACAGGACAGAGAGAATGTCAACTTTACAAGTTGTCGACGTGTTTATTCTTGGTTTGCACAGGTCCGGTCTTTTCACGTGTATAACACGTATGTGTGTGTGTATGTCGCACGTAGTTTTTAGGTACACATGTACACATGGGTAAATAGATGTACGGGGATGTTTGGATTGTGTATAGAGTTGGATCCACCACGGAGAGAGAAGTTTGAAAGGTTTTACGGCAAACAGTCTCTGTCTGTCCGCGCAAAGTCCGTACATATTGCCACAGCAGATACAGGAACTTGGTTATAGACTGTTTGCTGTCGTTTCTGTTATTTTAAATAATATTGTTATTACACTGGTGTGTTGTAAACTTCTGTTTACGTGATTTGATGCAATGGAGTTTGCGAATGAATCATCGCGATAGAATATCTCGGCTAACGTAGGGAGAAAATAACACTGGTGGGTAAAAAAACAAAAGAGAATTTCTTTTTTTTTATCGAGTTTCTACCGAAATGAATAAATATCGATTCTATACATCGAATTAAAATCAAAACTTCTGTTTATTACTTTTAAAGTTTGTTTTTCTCTTTTTTTACGTTGATACGCAAGTCTTCAAGTTTTTGGTTGATGGATAATGCGGGAGCATATTTAGAAGAAAAAGGAAAACGTTTTTATCGTTTTGTTTTCTACAAAACTAAAATTTAACGAACAAAGCAATTTTTTTTTTTAAATTTATTTATTATTTACGTGAATGAAATTCAAATTTGACATCTGGAACGCGGACTCGAAACTCGTGTCGACCGGTGTAATCACACCTACAACCAGACAAATTTCATGATTCTCTGGTTTTGATTTGATATCTCTTTACCGACCTTCTAAAAAATCTTTGCTCGTAAATTTTTGCGAGACGTCGCGTTTGTCGTCTTTTTGTACGCCAGGGGCAAGGTGAAAGTAACATATTGTACCGTTACATATGTACTAGATGTTTCCGAGTAAACGCCGCGGTATGTTTGGTTGCCTACCACCGAGGGGAACAAATATCGGTAATACAGACCTACCGAGTTATCGGTGGTCAGCGCCTTTGAAGCTGAAACTGACCGTGTTGCCAAGTCGTTTGGACTTGGCCAAGCAGTTGTATCGTCGTTTGTAACCAATGCTGAAACGTCAAGTGATCGCATTCCGGAGTCAGGTTAAAGTGATTATACGACTCGACTTGACCCAAGTGATTATGACCGGGTAGGTCTGTTTTACCGATATTTGTTCCCCTCGGGGTAGGCAACACAACATACTGCGGCGTTTACTCGGAAGAAAAAACTGTGTGTATGTGCAAAAAATCCCTTATCCGTTACTATTCTTTCTCATTACGATCGCTGTTGCTAGATTTTCTTGCAACCGTTGCGAAAAATTAACGCTTGTGCAAGAATGAATTGACGTTAAAGCCTCGTTTAACTAAAAAAGTAGAGTAAACCTCGGAAACTGTTTTTGCGTTGCAATTACCAAAAAATTATCGATAATAGCTCGTTTTTCGTAATCCCAACAATATTCAAACACTTTTTTGCTAACGATACCTGTTTTACCGACGTTTTCTAGTTACCGCAACAAATGAAATTCTTCTCATTGTACATAACTGCAGGAGAATCGTCTATCATCATCATCGTCATCGTCATCATCCGTAGCTTCACATCCATCGGAATACATCATAGCCGTATATGTGTGTTAGCGGAGATTCGCGTGCCGAGTTTATGCTCGATAAAGTCTACCCGGTTGGCGTTAAATGTAATGGGATCGACTGTTATCGAGGGCAAAGGTTGTATACCGAAAGGTTTGCAGGGTCAGCTGCGTCAGCTTGCAGAGTCTACTTCTCGCAGAAGCGAAGGGGGGGGAGAAAGCTCGACGTTTTCACCGTCCGTCCGGCAAACCGCGGCGAACCGAAACTCGGTTCTCTTGTGATTTTCCTGAAGGGATTTTAGCCACGATGACGAGGGACCTCGTCGACCTCGGCTGACAATAGTGATGGATTTTACCTGCCGTAGAGAGATTTGACCTTAGCTTTGAAATCGCTGGATTTATGCTGTACGTATAGTACCGTGTGACCCGGGATGACGGAGGAACCGGAAATCGGTATCCCGTCTTCATATCGCACACGGATCTTTTCTTCTCTTCGATGCCATCGATTTCTACCTCTTTATCTTTCTCTCTCTCTCTCTCGCCTTCTCTCTTTTATCTCTCTTTTTATTTATTTCACCGTTCGAACAAACAGGAATTTTGTTCGTTAATTTGCAAAGCGGTATGAACTTGAAAAGAAAAAAAAAAAACAAAAAAAAAAAAAACGAAACAAATAATAGAATTGTTTAATCCAAGCTAATTTGTTTGATTTATATCTGAGCTGTGGGATGTATTATATTAGCAACGATCAATTATTTATGATATACACGAGTGTAAAATTATTATCGTTTAAAATCGTTGTTATTATCACGGCTGGGTAATATTTGAAATGGTTTCATTTGAAACAGGCATTTAAAATGTAAACGGCATTTTGCATTTAATATTTTAAGTATTCTTAAAGTAACTAATTACATTTACCCATTTAAATTACGTTTTTGAAAGCATCTTTCATTTTTTCATTTTTCATTTTAACTGGATCTACCGAAGCATTTCATTATCCAGCAGTGTCGAGCAGAATATTTTCCTACGGTTTTATGATCATGCGATTCAGAAGGACAAGCATGGACGATAAAAAAACGATAATCGACATATATGTTGTATTACAGATGAGATATAAAAATGATTTCATTACGTAAATCATTTTGCATTATTATAAACCATTTTAAATGTTCTCAAAGTAAACCATTTACATTTACCCATTTTAATTTAAACTTTTTTCTAAAAGCATTTTCCATTTTTTCATTTTAAATCGATCTATTGAAACATTTTACCCAGAAGTGATTATAATGTACACTGAGAAAAATTGACTGAAACAGGTATCGTTGAAAAAACTCTTTGAATATTTTTGGAAGTAAGAAAAACGACGTACGCGTGAATATCTTTCGCTATTTTCGATCCTTTCTTGGTAATTGCAACGCGAAATCAGTTTGTGAGGTTTGAACTACATTTTTAGTTAAATACGGCTTTAACGTCAATTTATTCTTGCAAAAGCATTAAATTTTCGCAACGGTTGCAAGAAAATCTAGCAACAGTGATCGTGATGAGAAAGAATAGTAACGGATACTAGAATTTTTTTGGTAGAAAATAAAAATAGTTAAGGACTGAGCGGTAACCGGAACTAAAAATTTCTCTCAATGTAGGTACAATATAGCGAGCAAGTTTAATCGTAACGTGGATCCATTTCTAGCATGTAAGATATAAGAAAATTTTTTAATATTATCGCATAACGGTGAGAGTTTCGAAATTCGAAGAATGAATTATTACCCCACGAACAACGTTCCGGAAATTTTTGTACGTCCTTACGTATCTTATAAACGAAAGAGAATAAAGGGAATTTTTTATTCACGTATAATCTAATCTGCTGCTACTAAAGCTGCCGCGTTGCTTGCGATAATAATTTATCCGACGCGAAGGTTTGCACGGAAATGAATTTTATCATAATAATATGTACTTCCCGTTTACAACGATTCGCAGAGGCTCCAAGTTCCCTTTTACGATATGGCTACGTGTCGTGTAATATTTAGGTGAATATTTATACGGTAGGTACGTACCTACCCTACAAGGCATGTTACAGTAAGCAAGGGTTGCGTTCGAATCGATACTTACAAGGCGCAAGGGAATTATTCTCGAGTCACTCGAGTGACGTGTTATTACAACCAAAGGCGATAACAATTAATATTTAGACCTATAAACATGAAATTACGAAGATTACTGTATTTTTTTTTTTTTTTTTTACGGACCCGCCTACCTACCCGACTACCAGCTGTAACCTTATATCCCCGCTTTATCAATTAATCGTCGCCTCAAAAGTGGCAGGTTCGTGATATCGAACCTTTTATCATGCGATGACAAGCCGGTCGGAGGGAGGCGTTTAATGCTTCTCGAATTCCGTCTCGTTAGTACAATTCTATACGAATAAGTACCGTTCTTACGGTATACTCGGAGAAAAAATTTTATCGTCGTAACGAAATTTAAGGGTTAACGTACATCCGATGAAACGTTATTTACGCGCAACCGAAAAGCGCAGTTGATTTCACAGGGCGCAGAAAACTAAATGTTTCGGTAACGTCTGAGGAAAGGTCTAGCACCAGAATCTCATAGATTTTGTTCCGATTGCGAAATCAGTTCTGCACAGTGAAATCGTTTCGTAAAGATTGGAAAATTATTGTTTAATCGTTGTGACTGATAAAATTATCGTTTTATTCTAATTTATGCTGCACGAATTGAGCGCCACGTCGAACAATGACTAAGAAATATGCCGTTGCGAATTGACAGGTCGATTCAACGATGTTGGATCACGAATGATTTTGTTCTGCCGATTATACCGGACGGATGCCCGAAACCCCTGCCAATAATTGCTAATCTTACTTCTCTTGCGAGAAAGGATTTTTAACGCGTTACGCAAAGTATTTTGCCACTTCGACAAAAATTCTTACATATTAACGACGTAAAGTGTTATTTGATAGCGTTAATCAATTAGTAGCTCTCACGATTTCGTCAATCTTACTAATCCTTATCCACCGAATAGATTTCGTGAACTGTACGAAGCGATTTGGTTTAATCTACCGGAGGATATTCAACATTTTGATAATACAATGGAAAGAGTATCGTTTCATCGAATAGACTGGATTAAAATCGAGATGTCGCGATTATAAGTATATTTATTCAATAGAAATGATTATAGAAATTTTGGAACAATTGTTTCATTGACTTTGGTACTTTGAAAAAAATGTCGTGTTCCCGCGAAAGAAGTTGCTGACAAATTGATTGTTTGTTTCAAATAAGCGGAAAGTTCTCTCCGAGTGTAGAAAGGAGGGAGAAATACATGAGAAATTTAAAAACTAATTAAACACGTCATCTTTTTATAAAGTTATTATTTATAATCGATATAATGCACGTTTGTACATAAATTACACATTACATATATTTATATACGCGTCATATCCGTGTGTAACGTATGTCGCCATATATGGTAGCGAGTGTGTATTGTACAGGTAATCCTATGCACACATGTACAGAAGTATCCGTGTACCAGCGCTCTTTGAAGAAGCTTCATTAATCCGAGGGCGGCGGGTACAAGTATGAATATATGTATACCTATCGTGTATCAACCCCTTGTCCTGCGCCCGTAAGGTAGGATTACAAGGGTGAAGCTTTTCCGCCTCTGCTTTCCATTTTTACTTCGTTTTTCGTTAATTTCTTGACCTTTTTCGCTAATCCCTTGAAAAGGTCATTTTTTAATTTTTCCGTCTCCACATGACTCAAAAATAATTCCCTATTTTTTTCAGATTTTTTTATTTCAACTTTAACCCGTGTCCCAAAGCGGGGGGATTCCATTCAACCCTTTCAGGGGCTCGTCAAGTCTATCGAACGGATTTAGATGAAATTTGGTGTAAGGGGGTTTTGCTGGTCGTTGATTACGAATCTGTACTCAAAATTTGAAAATTCAAAGCGGCGGCTCCAATATGGTGGACGAAACCCAAAAAGTCACTTGATATCGCCATATCAGATCCAAAATTTTGAATTTTTCTAATCTCCAGTTCAGATTCGTGATCAGCGACCTCGGGAATCCCCGAGTACCAAGTTTTATCGGAATCAAATTGACTTTTTGGATTTCGTTCCTCGATATTGGATCCGCCATTTTTAATTTTCAAATATTGAGTTCAAATTTGTAATCAGTGACCCAAGAAATCCGTCCGTAACCAAATTTCATGAAAATTCGTTCGATAGATCCGATGCGCCACTGAAAGGGTTTAACGGAATCCACCCTCTTTGAGGCACGGTTTGGAGTTGCGAAAAAAAAGTGAAAAAAAAAATTTTGGTATTATTTTTCAATGATGCGGAGAGCCGATTTTCGGGTCAGCCGTTTGAAATTAAATATCGATCATTTTAGGGACCACCTTAGCGCGTGTGTTTGATTTCGTTATATTTGTCCGGTACAACGAAAAAAATATTGCAAACCCATTAGATTCCTCATTTTCGCAAAAAGCATTTTTCTATTTCCCCCTAAAATTACCTGACTATCAACACTGCGAATACTGCACGTAGAAAAATCGTAAAACTAACGTAGGCGTGCGTAACGAGATGCAATAGACGCATGGTTAAATTTCGTTACACAATTGCCGGACTACATAAGGATATTTAACGGACGGGAAACAAAACTACCGTAGGTTATATTATCGTCTACGTGAGTTGTGTGTAGTACATTCGGACAAAAGGAAAAGCTGAGCTTCTGCAATCGGATGACGAGAGAGAGAGAGAGAGAGAGAGAGAGAGAGAGAGAGAGAAAGAGAGACTCGACTCTCTACTCTACTCCACTCCACTTGACTTTACTCGACTTTATGTACCTGACTGCCTGTACAACCTCGCGTTGTTGCACGTTCATTGAAACTATACGGTAGAACTGCAAGGGAGGAAGAGAAGACACTCGACGACGAGCTTTTGCCGCAAACAAGGTCTGGCGGGCGGGGGGGGGGGGGGGGGGGGGGGGTTGCACCGTATCCTGTAAAAGTGTAACCTGACCTAACTTAAACGAACCTAAGCTAACCTAACCTAATGTAACTTGACTCGACTTATAACCTCACCTAACTTTTAACCTACGGATCTGGTAGTTTGACATCGTATAACATCGGATAGGGAGAAGAAGAGAGAGTTATTTGCGGGTTTGTTTTCCATTTTAATTGTCAGTCTTTCTATACTTGTAACGAGCAGTTGACTCACTCGAATTACTTTGATGTTTTGCCCACGTTTTCTTTCTTTTTTTCTTGTTCCTATTGCATGCGAGTTTTTTTTTTTTTTTTTTTTTTTAATAAAGCTTCTTGAAGCCATCGCCTTTAAAACTACTCTCATTATATCTATGTATTATATCTATAAAGAGCCGGATGAACGGTAAGGAACGAGGGTAAGAAGGGTGAGAAAATGTATACATATATATATGTATATGTATATATAAAGTAGGAAGGAAAAAAAAATTTAAATAGAGAAAGAAAGAAAGAAAGAAGAAAATGAAACTGAGAGAAGGGCGTCAATCTGATAGCCACTGAATAAGGGGCTGCTCGAAGGGGTCGAGTCAATCACTTACCGAGGAAGTCATCCGGGTAGCCAGGCGAAGACCTTATACCACCTCCTCGGTCGCCTTCTTATACACGAGCTATATGTATACATTCCCGGGCCCCCGAAGTGTCCCGTGGGAACTTTTAACGACTCGATTTCCCCGAGTGACTACAAGAGGCCAAATTTCAACGAGTAAATCGTTTTAAGCTCACGGAAATTGCCGTTCCTTGGCTGTACCTCCTTATCGTCTCTCTCGCGTTACCTTTTTTTTTTTCTTCTTTTTTCTTTTTTTTTTTTTTCTCTTCACCCTCTCCTTTCATTCCCTTTCTCCATTTTTTCCTCCCTTCGATTCATTCGCGGAACCTGTACAAGCGTGTACAAATAATACTGTTACGAGTTTTAATATCGTAACTCTTTCTTTCTTTCTTTCTTTCTTAAGGTTTTTTTTTTTACCCGGAATTTTGCGATGAAACGTAAATGTAAATTGAAAAAGTTTATACGCTTGTGTTGTAAAAAGTCGGAACGTTTTTGCATACAGTGGAATTCGTTTATTTCTTCTTATTTTTCAATACTTATTGACAATCTTCACTTTTGCGTGGAGTTAAATTGACAATTTCTCATCGGTATCAACTGTAGTTCAATTGTTTGATCATGTTTTGTAGAGTACTGTATATGCGATTTAATTTTGCTTGCAACGATTATACAGATTTGCAATTAAAAAATTGCACAGGTTTTTTAATACTGGTTCTTATAAGATTTTTACTCACCGAAACCGGGGAAAATACGAAAGAATTTTACAAGAAATATTGTTCAGTTTATCGTGATGAAATGGTGGTTTTTTCATTATTCTTATGCTTTTTTTTTGTTTTTTAATGCAAACACCTCGCACTTTGCAAAAATACCGTAAGCGACGGAGTCAAACGGAAGTGATATTTGGATTCAACAGACTAGAAAGCGTAATATTTACCAAAAACATCCCATGCGGATGAAAACAAATATATATTTTTTTGCAGACCTGTGTTATCACCGAGAGAATACCGTCTTATTTGGGCGATGATTCTAGATCAGAAACTCATTTTCGCAAGGTCTAAGTCGATTTTCAACCATGTTGGCTACCTTCGAGTGTTTCTCTCATTTTCGGACTCAATTTTCACCCTTACGGATATTTTAATGATTTCGATTGTGGTTTCATCTCTTAAGAGCAGTTCTACCACCACCTCACAGATGCACCATTTTACCTAGAATTGATCTTTCTCTCTGAATTCGACATTTTATTATTCACAGTACGATACCTCTCGACAGTTTCTACAGCCAATCCTGATTCCAATCACTCAAACATATGATCGTGATATTTTAAACACCTAAAATTTATGGTGACGTTTTTGTCGGTTCAAACAATCGTACTTCGTTTTCGACTTAGTCTTTGCACATGGTATTTTATGCATAACTAACCGACCCGGCAAAGAATAGATCCAGAATTATGTCACGATCGTTTTTAATCGTACTTCCAACGTGTCCGGGTTTTTCTCCTCCATTTTCTGCCACGAATCTGCGATTCTTACCTCGTTCAATCTGGCATTGTACAAACCTCTGAAAACATGCGACTATCTCTTGATTGTCGCCACTTTGACCACCTTCGTAAACGTCACTAAATTGCATATATCCAGTTTCGCACTTTCGAATCTTAAAGAGGCGGACAGTTTTCCCCTTTTAACGTGTTTAACGATAAAAGTCACGTCAGGGCTCAGAAGTTGAGGCGAGTTAAGTTCGCGTTAAGTTCGGTTAGGACCTTGTAAGGTCTAAGAAGTGTCCTTCTCTCTACGGTTGCAGAAGGTCTCCTCGAGATTCGTGAGTGGGTTTGGAATTCGAGTTCGAACGCGTTGACGTCTCCTCTTCGCGTAATTGGCCACCCTTCGTTTCTTTTTTCCCTATCCCTCGCTCTCAGAGCTTGGAAAATGAAAAAAAAAAAATAAAAAATAAACAAAAAAAAAAATCGAACTCTCTTGACATTTGCTTTCGATTTCATTCAGCAGCTCTGCCCAAGTTCGAATTGCGTCGGTTCGTTAAGCGGAGAAAAGGATCGATCGGGGCTCGTGTTGGCTTCGTCTTGGTTTTTTTTATTTATTTATTTATTTTTTTTTTATTTTTATTTTTATTTTTCTCTTACTTTTCATACCTTTGCGTAATTGGAGCAGCAGCAGCAGCAGCGGTTCGACGATAAGAGAAAATTGAATGGCTCTCTCTGATATTTGGTAAATAACTGATATACCTACTAAAGGATCAAATATTTGTACAAGAACGAACACTTTGGTATAAAGCAGAAACTTCAGCGAAGAGAATTTGCGAGGATCCCTTTTGTACCCTTTGTGTCGTTTCGTTCTATAGACGCGTGTTTTACGCAGTCGAAAACTAAAGTCGAGGTATGTGTGCTTCTTGATGAGGTGTCCTACTCGCTAATTAGTTTCGGGTTAATTACGCTAATTGCTGTTTGGCTCCTGCACGACTTTTCTTCTCAACTCGGTTTATTTCACTACACGCGTACAACTTCACCAACGTTTCGCCTTAAGTTTCAATCTCGATGTATGCACTAGTTGAACACTCTCGTAGCTATCTGTAGGTTTAATTGATAAACACCAGGTTTTAACGACAAACTTAGATTCCAGCAGAATATTCCGAAATTGTATACTTGCGGATATTTTGAAAAGTTTATATTGTCAATTTTGAAAAGTTTTTCTCCGAGTTATGATATTTTTTTGATGTTTTTTCACGATACTTTTTATCACCGTGAAAAGGAAAGAATTACGTCCATCTGTACGACACACTTTCGCGATGATGGCGAAAAAACGATGGAGGGAAAAATTTTTAACCGATATGACTTGGCAGGCAAATGGAAAAGTTTTGAAAGAAAAGTTGGAAGGAGTAGAAAAGAATTTACAAAATTTTTAAGAAATACGTAGACGAACGTATGTAGGAAAGGTATATGCTTGGCGGTAAAAGATTGAGAATCGATTTATTTCCGGTAGGATCGGAAGTTGAAATTAAATGGGTCATGGCAATTTTTCATGCCCATTATTTGATTGTAAAATTTTGTAAGTTTGAAATTTTCTCATCCAGCCATTTCCGAGATCAGTTTCGTTGTATCTTATACTTGTATATGGGGCATTCCACGCCAGTTCGATCTGGGTTTTAACCCTTGACCTCTCAGGTTTGGCGCGCGATTGTTCTCACTTTGAAAGGCACTCGGTTTTTTTTTCTTGTTTTTTTTCGACTCAATTTGATTTTTCTACAATATTTAGAAACGATTTTATCGACCGACGAAAATTAAAATTTTGAAAAAATTCTGAAAAATCCTGCGTCAGATATCAAAATTTTTAAGCTTGGATCCGAACTGGGCCGATTTTCCCTTCTTACTGTTTTCAAGCTTTTGCCGAAAAGAAAAACGTTAAAAAAATTAGAAGCGAAAGTCATTTTACTGTGGATGGTTGCCGAAACATTTTTATACGTCACATGGGATTTTTGAGAATTTTTTCAGATTTTTCGGAACCGTTTTACCATTTGTAATTTTTTTTTTTATTGGCAAAATAAAGAAGGAAAAAAAAATGATGGGAATATCATTAACACGTGTGAAAAAACTATAAATTTCTTTTTGACGATTTTCGGGATACTTTTGATTATATCGTATATATTATGTTTGTTTTTGTTGACAAAAAAAAAAAAAAAAAAAAAAAAAAATAGCGAAAAGCTTTCCCTCATTCAGATGCCCCTTTTTTCGCGATGTTGAAATTTATACTACGATCGTAAGAAGAAGGAAAATAAATAAATAAAAAAAAAAGCAACTCCCGCACAAGGTTCGAAGGCATCTGCAGAGGTTTTGTTGCCGATGTAGAGGCAACGACAGCTGCTCGAAATGGCCTTTGAGTTTCACGGATATACCCGCTGTGCCATCCTTAACCGACAAGGTCTTCGTGTATACCTGATATATCTATACTTATACGTGTATATGCATCAAAGTGTATAAAATACAATATGTATAGTAAAAGAAGGCGGGTGAAAGACAAGTAGCCTGTATACGCGTACGGGGTAATGCGATACCTGCAAGGATCGTTCTCGCGAAGACTCGAGGTAAGGAGGAACTTACGCGCAGAGCTTTTCTTTTTAAAAAATTTTTTTTTTTTTTTTTTTTTTCGACACCCCGGTTCACCGTTTTCAGAGAAAAACGACACGGTTGTTTTGAGCAAGCCGAAAATGAAAAGCGTGAATTTTTAATCGATCCTGACTTTTCGAAATTTAGAGAAACACTTCCGATCATTTTTCGATCGATGTCTGTCTGTGTGTGCGAGTTTACGGACGCGATCAATTTTCTTTCTTTCGACGATACCTCGCGAACGAGTTGGTGGATTTTTATGATTTTAGTACGAATCGACGTGGCGTTTCAAAATTCAGAACCGTTCAGATTTTGGGTTCGATCGGTCGGCTGTTCTTTTTAATTATTTAAATAATAACAAGATTTCAACGAATACGTGAGAGAGAGAGAGAGAGGAAAAAATATATAAATAAATGTGCTCGATTCTATAATAATTTTCGTTACCGTGGTTTGGTTCAATTATAACTACGTGAATAAGGAACAGATGAAATGACGGATAATTGTTACGAAGAGACACGTGATGCATGCTATTTATGCAAGGGAAGTTGTCAGGCGGTGTCAGCTTGTGCACATCCATATATCTAAGCTTAATTACTGCTGGGTTATAACGAGTAAATTACATGCGTGTGTATGCACACCGATATATGTATATATATATGTGTGTATGTATATGTATGCGCGGATGATTAACTCACCTTCTCGATAATGCAAACGAGATTAATTATGGATCCAACGTCGACGTGATGCTCACCGCTACCCAATATGAACGCCTCCGGTATTACGATTTTCAAATTCACGAAGTGAGACAGGATACCGGTGCTGGTCGACACCTGGAGCATAGGATAGAAACGTGTTACAATTAGACGAAACGATATCAACGACAAACGCATACGCGCACAGATCTTTGTATTATATGAATTTCAATATACCCAGGAGGAAACACGAAACACGCGTACAACTCGATTAATCCCGCCTACCGGCTGTGGCGCAATAATGTTATCATTGCGTCGAGTTATTCTAATTACAGGCTTATTGCTAGATACGCGTGTGTTGCGTGCGGGGCCGATACGAAGTTGCGAATTTGAAAAGTTCCGAAAAATGATAAATTCGGAATTATTTCGTGGCGAAAGTTGAGGCGGCCAAGTCGAACTTTGAAGAAACAAGAAAAAGTTTCGATTGCAAGACGGAATGCAGACGGCTCGATATGTTTTGAAGTTTAAGTTACGATTGAGCGAAATGACTGAAAATTAAGTTTTTATACAGTGAAATTTCGACTGATTAAGATGTACTCGCACAGCGCGAGAAATTCACGGAATTGAAAGTATTGGATCGTACGGAATTTCGGTGTTTCAGATTTTTAAATTTTCTCGCTATTGCACTTTTGGAGAACTTTGAATTCTGACCTTTCCAAATTTTTTGAACGTCGGGCTTACGAACATTCGAAACTTTGATGTTTCTTGAAAGTTTGATTACTTTACTTCAAGATTCGCGACGAAGAAATTTGGTTTTTAGCGCTTTCGGAATTCTCAAAATTCGGAATTTCAACCCCGCCCCTATTATCTACACTCATCGTATAATTGTGTTACGTTTTGTGAAACGTGCGTAGAAAGAAAAGGTTGTACGAAGAACTTGAATGTGAAAACAAAAAATGAATAAGAACTACAAGAAGAGCGCTTCGTGCCTTTTCATCTGATTTTTCAAAAAACTTGGCGAAACGTCGGGTTGGAAATAAAGGGTGAGTCCACGTATGGAGGAAGGTGAAAAAAAGTACAAAAAACGCAAAACGTATATAGTATGTCAAGTGGAAGGCGAACCGGCGGAACACTCGGGCTTTTAATCCAGCTTGCAAACGTTTTTTCATCACCTTTCTTTCGTATAACAAATTTGCATGATCAATGCGCGTTGCAAAACACCACGCGTTATACACGCGACCTGTTTTATGCTCCTAAATGCGAGTGGCGAATTTTTATTTTGGCTCTGTCGTTTTTTTGTCGCTTTTTGTTTTTTGTTTTTACTTTGTTTAACGTGCAGCGTAATTAAAGAGGAGAATTAAAAAAGGGTCTGAGGGTGTGCGACAAGGAATTTCGAAAAACGGAAAAACGGTATTTTCTCTTTGCCGCATATTTATTTATGAAAAGAAAAAAAATGACAGTTGCAGCCTTTTTTTTTTTTTTTTTTTATTCTCACTTTCAATTAACGGTGTGTTAAATATGCGCGTTAAAAAATCTCAGCAGACGGGAATTTCTTCCGTCAATATATCTTGACTATTCAACGATACGCGTTTGAAGAAGAATATATTAATATAACAGTCGAAATACGGTTTTTTGAAATATGGGATATGCGATTGGTGAGGTGAAAATACAGGAAGATCGAAAAATAAAAAGGCCACAATATTGAATATTCTGAGAAGCGAAAACTTGTTTTGAAAAATTTGAAAATGTAGAAAGTTGATTTATGGAGAAGTAGAAAAATCGATAATATAGAATCGTTGACAGATTCTAGATTTTGTTCTTCTGGATTTTATCTCTCTGTATATTGAATTTTCTCCACTCGAACTTTCTACATTTTGATAACTTTGCGAATCAAATTTTCACGTTTTCGAAAACACTTGTAATTTTTATTTTCTCGGTATGTTTTTTTTTTTTTTTTCTCTTGTTCTATACGTAAAAGCTCCTTCCAGAGAATACAAAAAATACATTCAATGGATTTGAATTCTTCACAAGGCGGATGAAGAAAAAAAAATATACATGAAAAAGTTGAAGTGTTGTATGTTTGTTATTATGACAAGTGCTTCGTAAAAATGTTTCCATTTGTCAATGATAATTTTTTTCTTTTCGATTATCCCGATATCTTTTCGATTTTTCGTTTTTTTTCTGCATCATTCACCCTTCGAGTCGTAATGACGAATATTGTTACCAACTATTTTGCATCTATTTTTTGTATAATTAGAAAACTGTTCAACATATTTCTTTTTGGTTTATTTGCTAGTTCCGATAGTGTACTAATAGTATACTATAGGTTTTCAATACTCGAGAGTAATTATTACGATATAATGCGTATTATTATTGCTAGAAACTAATTTATTGAAAAAAAAATCGTGAACTTTGAAGGAATAATTCATTGCCGAGAAAATTACCCCTCTACACGTATACGTTATAGTTTAGAAAAATTATAAGTTTTCAGGATGGCCGATTAAGAATCTGAAATCGGATTTAATAAATTCAAAATGGCGGACTAAAGTTTGAAATTCGTTCGAATACGGAGAAAAAACCCTGTCCAGGGGTTTTCGGGGTCGCTGATTACTAATTTGAAATCAGATTTCGAAAATTCGGTACATCGCGTCCAATCAACGAACCCGAAAACCTGAGGATCAAATTTCAAATTTTGATCCGTCGTCTTGAATTTTCTGAAACCTGATTCGCAATCAGCGACCCTTAAAAAACCATACACGCAATACTGTCGTGTTACAAAAGTTGACTCAGCAGAATGACGTTTGACGGCAAAGGCTTAAAATCCCGCCGTAAACCGCGGGAAAAATGTCGTCGAATCGCGGTAGGTAACCCTCGATATGCCCACTTAGGTTTTCTTTTTTTTTTTTTTTTTATTCTTTTCCTCCTTCTCTTTCCCTTCTTTTTTTTTCGCGCGGGGCCGTGAGTGGCGGCGAGGTATCGAATATTGGGGGTTGATGACGGAGTCTCGGGTTCACGTTACCCGAAAACCCGCAAAGTCGGGCCTCGGCACGTGGGTCGAGTATCCCTATTCCCGTCACGCGTAGATGTAAGCTGACTCAACGGCGAAAAGCTTCGGGGGTGGATGGGGGGCGCTTCTCTCGACTATAAGTAGGTACCTATACTACCTGCGCCCGCTGCCGTCGATCGCTCAAAAGACAAAACTTATACCTCTATAACCTACTTGTACGAGCGAGATATCGTTGGAGGTGGTGAAAAAGGTAAAGGGTTGAAAGAAAATTGGGGGTGAAAAAAATTGAAATCATTTCGCACGGAGCGGTTTTCAGTCGTTACGCGTGGATCGATCTGTCAGAACCAAGGGTGTCTTTTACTATTGTGAAGAATATCTGTAATAAAAGTGTATAAATTTTTGAATATTATCGATTTGTGCAAAGTTACTTGACGTATTGACGTAAAGTTATCTTTTCTATTGTCAAAATATTCACAAGAAAATACTATTCGTCATCTTAGTTTAAGTATCGTTAGCGAAGTATGTTTTTTTTACTCTAAGAGTGTCTGAAATTAAATCCAATTTTTGATGCTTTTTACACCGGTATAAGGTAACTATGTGTGTACCGGGACAATCTCTTGAAGCTTGAAAACCGACCGCGCATGCGCCAAATAATTAAGTCTCATTGGTCGGCGAAATCTTTCCGCAGCTATATTCTTGTCCGAGATGCAGGCGGGCCAACCTATGAAAAATGTGTACGCTTGAATTTTCAAAGAGCGTAAGCATTAAATTCCGACCGTTCTTTGAATAATCAACTTTCCGACCCGACAGCAAATGCTTGCCAAACCTTTCCGAGACACCACCTCAATTATTTGAGATTCTAACCTCGAAAATTCGTGTTTCGACCACATCGCCGCCAGGAACAAAGTTTGACGGCTGAAAGCTCGCGCGTGCGCAGTTTGATTCTCAAGTTTCAAGAGATCGTCCCGGTATAATATACTAACGAACGGGGTTAGATTTTGCGGAAGTATTCTATCACGTTGTGCGCGCACCGTTCTATAACTGTGATAACAGGCGAGAGATAAGTATCTTGAGTTGAAGAAATTGTTTAACCGTGCCGGTGGTTATAACCAAACAATGAGAAGAGAGATTATGCCGTTTCGGTGGTTGAACCTCAACCCCCGAGATTTTCACCGTCCACCCCACATCCCCGTAAATCCCGGCAACTATATTATATATCTACGCGCTTCGCGCGATATCCAACCCGACTGTGGACTCGTTGTACCCACTCTCTACAATTATACGTACAAAGTATTACATGTAGCTATATTGTAGTATGTATGTTAACTTTCTACTTTACGCCATATTTCAGACGATTTCATGGCTCCCTCGCCAGCGATTTCGGGTTATAGGTATGCATGTATACCTGTACTCTTTTTTCTCCAATCTTGGAATCTCGCCTGTAACTGTATGTAGGCTCGGTGAAGAATATTGAATCTTGATGTGGGTACGTGGCATTCCGCGTCGAATTAGCCGTCCATACACCTCGCTCGGCCCTTTGGTTTTAATCATATTTTTTTTTTTAGTACGGTGTTTTTACCGATCCAAACGGGTTTTTTTTTATTTTCAGATTTTTTTAACCGCCGGCGAAACTTGAAAAAACAAAAAAAAAAAAAAATAGTAAAAACCAATTTCGAGAGCGCCATTTTTTTTTTTTTTTTTTCAAATCTCGAAAAATTCACACATATTCTATGATTTGAAATGCGATTTTTGAGGCATCGCACCATAATGGGATCTCAATGTTTACCGTATTTTTCTTCTCCCAAGTTTGTAGTTTTTCCATTTAAAAAAAAAAATACAAAAAATTTTTAAAAAATGCAGCGCCGTGTGTAAAATTGATTCTCATCCCAACTTCGAGTTAAAAAACAAAAAATAAATAAATTAAACACCAGTTTTCTTCTTTCTTACTCCGCAATATACAGGGATGTTTTTGTTTTTTTTTTTTCGACACCCGTTGCAAACAAAGTTGCGAACAATATCTCGATCCGGTTACGCAAATTGCAATATTCTTCGTAATTGTAATATCGTTACTCTTATAGGTTTAACAAGGAAAGAAAACCGGTATCTTTCACGAAAGTAAACGAAATAAATACGCTCAAAGAAATCTTGATATTTTCCTCTCCCGAGTGAAAGAATATTTATAAATATAATAACAGGACACTCGACGAAGAAGCTTTTACTTGTTGTGTAGGTACTTGTTATGTCGGCTAGCTTCTTATAACTTATACGTTACAATCTTTATTTTTCTTCACCCACATATATTTCTCGTCTGACGTTAGCTGCACAGTTTATTATTGATATCCTTGGATCCTCGGAGATAAACTTATAAGTCTTCATCGTATACGATAAACTGATATTTGCAGGGATTGAAACTGCGGGTGTCACGCGATCTTTTCATCGGGTTAAACATTTACAAATGCAATACGGGGTTGAGAAAAAGATAACGAGATATATATGTATATGTATATTATGTATATGTACATAAAGTTATAAAATACTTTGGTAATATAATCGCCGGTAAAAGGCGCGCGTGCGTCTTCTTCTTATATAATTTCTTCGCTTGGAAAACAACTCATAAATTATCCCAGGAAAGATGTAAAAGAGCTTTTTAACGACTTTGCGAAACGTCGAATGGCTTCGCTGTATAGGGGTGTAGGTACGTCTCGATGTATGTACGTATACACAAGGTATTATTATTATTCTCTCACGTATCGTACACGATCATCTCTGCACGTGTGTATTCAAATGAGATGTGAAATTTCGATTGCTCTTCGATTTGTCGTTATTTTTATCGGATTTATTATTATATTGTTATTATTATTATTTTTACTGTAGACTTGTCGATAATACATAGTATATTATATGTTATATCGAAACGGTTCTGCAATAGTTTTATACAAGCACATCGTTACGATTGTATTCAATATTAGGTTTTACTAAAATATGTAAGCTGGTACGAACAGTTTTCAGTTTTCTTTTTTTTTTTTATCATCTTAGATGCAAAGCTCACATGTGATTGAAAATTTATCCGGGAATCGTGACTTTTAAAATTCGTTTATAAAACAGAAATAAAAATTTTGGCCAATTAGTTTGGAGGAAATAATTGATTTTTATGCAGATGTAACAGTGTTATTGCTCTGAAACGATTGACGATGAAACTGTTTTTTTCTTTTTAAATCTGTTAATAAAATTCGTGCAGGATTTAATTTTTTTTTCTTATTTTTGTTATTTTTCTCTTTATAACTATGCGAACGTTTTCGAATCGTCATTTTATAAGTAGATACACAAGGCCGGTTGCCCGTGCAGATTCCGATACCGACATCTTACCGACATTTTTACCGCTTCACAGCTCAGACGCAAACCATCTTTCTTTTTTTTTTTTTTGATGACCCTATCGACGGTCGGTAAAGTTAAACAGTACGGGAATAATCTCTACCTGAAAAAATGGGTTTGTGTCTGAGCTGTGACGCAACTAAGAATGTCGGTATCGGAATCTGTAGGTAGAACCGGCCTTATATAATATCTGCATTGATCATTTATTTATCTTTGTTTCCAAAAGCTGTTTAGCATGTTGTACGATCCGTAGAATAAATCCTCTTCAAATAAAAAAAGACGGAGATGAAAATGGACAAAGAAGAGTGAAAAATCAAGAAAGCGGGAAACGGTGAAAATTCAATTTCGCGTAACATACGATTCTCGCTGACACGTCGGCCGACCGCGAATCCTATTATGTCTGTAAACGTTGTTGTCCGAATTGTGAAAACAGTTGACGGGACGGTTTTTGGTTGAACCGACGTTCCGCTAGCCGTGTTTCGCATTCTTTATTCCACCGGGGCGGTCATCCCTTTCCAAAGCCTTCATCCCTGTACCCAACAACAAGCTTCTTCGCTCTGTTTAACATAATCCGTTTAACGGAATTATCCGCTTATTATGTCTTCTGTTACACCACTTAACCACGCAAGTAGGGAAATGCGAAGGGTAGGAGAGAGAGAGAGAGAGAGAGAGAGAAAGCGAGGGTGCAGGGTTTCGGGCTCTCCCGATTATATCGCCGGCTGGCTGGTTTGCCTCGATGTCTCGAGATCTTTGTCTTGAATTTTAATCCGCCGCCTTTTCGCGCTGCTGAGCCTCGCTTTGCACGCTTCGCCTGTTAACTTCTCCCTACGCTCGCTGAGTTCTTTATTTATTTTTTCTCCCGCCCCCGCCGAAGGCCGGCCCTGATTTTTCCACACCCCCGGCGGCAGCTCTTCTCGGTGGCTCGAAATTTATTTCGCCGCAGGTTGTGAGGCGCTGATTTTTTTTTTTTTTTTCATGTCGTCTTCTGTTGCTCATCATTTTTATTTCATAAAAATTGATTGAAAGTTTTTTTTCTCACACCGAGCGTGAATAATCGTTCTGGTATAAATATTGTTTATGCCTGTTTTTTTTTTTTTTTCTTATTTGTGTGCGTGCGCACGGGCGTGTGTGTGTGTGTGTGTGTGCGCGCGCTTTTCTTTTGTTCAAATTTTTTATTCGATTCCGAAATTAACAGTTTTGGTAAAAGAAGAAAAAAACATACGTAAAAACCATAGAGCAGGGAATTTGTTTGTTTATTTATTTGTCGCGTGTTTATTTCATTGGACCAAATGCGTATACGTATACATATATACGACGGCGTAACGAGTGTTTTTATCACGTTCGTTTTTTTTTTGTTTCTTCTTTCACCTTACGAGTCAATTAAATTTGTTCGATACGATACGAACGAAAAAAGGACAACGACAAAATAATTTCATCGCTCAGTCTGATAATTGACAGGTTTTCTTTTTTTGTCCTTTTATTGTTGTTGTTGTTGTTATTATTATCATTGTCATTATTATTACCATTATTGTGAGATTGTTCGAGCTGTAACGCACATTTACATGAATGGATACGTCGAAACGGGAAAACAGCTTGTTAGCGACGTAGCGGAATTTTCTTCCGCGCTCTGATTGTGGGATTTACGGAGAGACGAGAGATGGCAAATATACTTCCTTTGCTCATTGTATGTATGTGACATCACTTTCCGACAATAAAAGTTTTCCAAGCCGTTCCAACTCGCTATCATCTACTTTTCGAGTTCCGTTAGATCCGGGAAAAATTCACAGCGCCTACAGAGAAGGGAAGAAGAGAAAAAAAAAAAAAGAAAGAAAGAAAAAAACCTCCCGCATATATATGCCGCGTTTGACAGGTAAAGCTTCCAAGCTCCGTCTCCTCTTTCGGTGTTTCATTATTATTGTATATAAAGGGGGGGAGGGAAATGTACGTGTTACATGTACAGTATTTTTTTTCGATACACGTATAATTTACCACCGAAGGTCGTATATAATAATAATAATAATAATAATAATACAAGTAGCTCGACTCGACAATATTTTCAAATACTTTTTGTGACAAAAATGTTAGACATTAACCTTTATCTCGTATAACATTGCTGGTACCTTGGGATCGTTGATGACCCCGACTGAAAATTGTTTACTGCGACGAAGTAATTTAATATTTTGATTTGATTTTTTTATTTTTCTTTGTTTGGGTCAACATTCGAGTGTTTTTTAGAAGATAAAAAAAAGGTAGCCAGACGTCGTGGCTATCCAGAGAATAAAAAATTACGAAAATCGGTACGGCAGTTATCGAGTTATCAGCGAACATACGGACAACAGAGAGAGAGATGTTGAGTTTTTGAATAATTGTTATCTACAGAGGGAAGAGTATGAGAAGAGAAGAGAAGAGATAATAAGGAGCTCGGCTCGTGGCGTTTCGCGCAGAGTTCCCTTACTTGGAAAAGGGATTATTAATATTTTAATCATCTTTGCACCGAAAGCGGGTTACCGTAACTACACGTCTCGGGGTCTCTCGGCCTGCAGACTCTCAACTCCTGTATACCTACAACCTACACCCTACACTTCCCTACTAATATATATAGAGTTATAGGTGCTACTGCCGCATGCCGCCGTCTCTGTAAAATAACTCTGCAACTGTATATCGTCGTATACTATGCATGTATTTATGTATGTACATAATTGTCTAGGTATGTAAGCAGAAAGCGAGAGAGAGAGAGAGAGAGAAAGTTGGGGGGGGGGGGCGGGGAGGGAGAAGATCCATCTACTCTTCGCCGCAGACACTCGGGGAACGAACGAGAGATGGGGATGAAGATGAAGGAGGGCTGGTTGAGCCTACAAATTAACATCTTGGGTGGGTGTTTCAACCGTTCTCTCTCTCTCTCTCTCTCTCTGATTCCCTCTCTAATTACCCCCTGGTTATACCCTCTCTCCTTCTAGTATTCATCCATCTCTAGCTGGACCCTCTTTGTCTTGTCGTATATATATACCATGTATTCGCTCCTTGTGCAGCAAAGCCGGATTGCTGGGCTCGCATTTTCAACACCTTTACCAGTGTGAAGGTGCGCTGTTTGTTTGCGGGTTTCTGGCGAGACGTGGTCGTGTGGACTTGGACTTGGACGTGGACGTGAACGTGGGTGTTTGCTACCTACCATCTTCCATCCGCCTTCCTTACACCCAAACCTCGCACCTCGAGCTACTCGTGACTATGAATTCTCCTTAGGTCCAAGACGGTCTGTTCCAAGGGGATGTACATGGGCTCGTTAAGGACGGCTTCAAGCCCGGGATTTAGCTACGGTTGGGGATAGAAAATAGAGTGAGAGAGAGAGAGAGAGTGAGAGAGCTTTCGAGCCTCGAATACATTCATTGTCTGTCATGGGAAGGCTCAGCTCCTTATTCCACTCCGCACTCCATCGGGTATCCTGAAAACGCCGCTCTGCGATGTTTATCTTCTTATAATTCCTTCGCAACCTCTTGTGCAAATACCCAAAAATAAAAGAAAAAAACACAATTCCGAACACACGGACACGAGGTTCTGACAAAAGTTTTAAAGACAAACAAACGATCCTTTCGCGATGCGCGGCACGTTTCTTGATCGGGAAGGAATTGTTGCGTAATCGGTGTTTGCGTCTTGTTGGATATGTTGTCTACTTTTTGTTGCTTTTTATCTCTACCTCGTCCTTCATTTCACCATTTCATTTTACACAGAGGGATATAAGCTGGGTCTTTCAATCGTCGCATTGAGCTGAGTTTTTCAACTTCTTCATTTTTTATTTTTTATCTTTCTGTGTGTGTGTGTATGTGTTTTTTTTTTTTTTGTTTTTTTATCCACCTCTCCGGTTTCAGTGTCGTTTGAACTGTGTACGATATATACCTACACATGTATTTATTTTCTTTTCTCTCTCTCTCTTTCTCTGGAGCGACAACGCGCTCACGTATATTACATTATATTTAATTGCATGTAATATACGCCGCGTGTATTTGATCTTGGTATATACTGTAAGGGAGATTCGCTGACGTTATGTTATAACAAGGTTCTTCTTCGACTCTTTAGAACAAGGTGGATGACGAGGATGAGGAGGAGGAACCGAGAGGAGAAGAGCTTTATAATACGTTGTCTCAAAGACTTTGTGCCAGGTTGAAATTGCGTTTGTGTGTGTACGTGTGGATAAGGGGTGACATGGAATGGTGACGGAGAGAGAGAGAGAGAGAGAGATGAGAGAGAGATGAGCAGGCACCATGTATAACTCGTTTGTATAAATCACAATATCAATAGTCAAAAGAAAGTCCGAGAGTACGAGATATCTTACACGTATTTTTAACAAGCGAGATATTGAATTTCAACATCTCTTCTTCTTCTTCTTCGTCTTTTTCTTTTTCATTATATACTATGTAAAATTTCGTCACACTCGAACAAATTTTATTGTAATTGTATTACACGCACAGCACACGTATACGATTTGAGTTATATGTATGTTTATATAGACATTGGGTATTAAAAGTGTACAAATACTAGGGTGGTCCTTGAAAAGGTGATTTTTTCATCTCTATTCGGTTCCACATAATTCAAAAATAATTCCCCAATTCTTTCAGATTTTTATCTCAATTCTAGCCTGTGCTACAAAGAGGGTGGATTCGACTCAACCCTTTCAGGGACATGTCAAATCTATCGAACGGATTTAGATGAAGTTTGGTTATCGACGGATTTCTCGGGTCGCTGAGTACGCATCTGAACTCGATATTTGAAAATTCAAAATGGCAGATCCAATATGGTGGAACGAAATCCAAAAAGCTATTTGATTCCGATAAAACTTGGTATTCGGGAGTTTTCGAGGTCGCTGATAACGAATCTGAACTCGAATTTACAAAATTGAAAATGGTGGATCCGATATGGCGATATTAAGTGACTTTTTCGGTTTTGGTCCACCATATTGGATCCGCCGCTTTGAATTTCCAAATTTTAAGTAAAGATTCGTAGTCAGCGACCCGCAAAACCGCCTTACACCAAATGTCATCTAAATCCGTTTGGTAGATTTGATGTGCCTCTGAAAAGGGTTGAATGGGGAAATCCACCCTGTTTGGGGCACGGGTTAGAGTTGTGATAAAAATCCGAAAAAAATTGGGTAATTATTTTCGAATAACGTGGAGCCAATTAGGGAGGCAGGCCGGTCGAAATTCAAAAATCACCATTTTAAGGACTACCCCAATGAATAAATATATGCGTGCTTCTTTTTCATCCCTATTTTTCGCGAATGTTTTTTTTTCCCCTACTTTTACTTGTCACCTTGCCGTTTCTTTTCAAAACCACCATTCGGATCGGCGCCGGTAACCGCTCGTTTATTCTACTTCTCGTCTCTTCTCGCTCTTCTTTTCACCCTCGCGCCGAGATATTTTGTTGAAGATCTCACTGATTACAGACAGAGGAGAAAAAAAAAAAAATGAAGATAAACCGAAAAAGGCGAGAGATGAAGAGGAGAAAATATGTCTATTATCTGGCTTCGGGATGGGATAGAAAAAAAAGTCACTGTTTTTTATCTCGTCGCTACTTTCGTGCTCGTTTGCAAAAATGATAACGTAGACATGATAATACGAGCTTTCGTCGATCTTTTGTACGGTATATGATCCAGAAAATCGCGTCCTTGCATTCATCTCTATAACATTATTCTTATGCGCAAGAAAAAAAGAAATAAATATTCAGAAGTAGGAGAAAAGCAGTAAGAAGAAAATGGGGTGTAAGAAAATTGTCTAAATTACTCGTTATTTTTGTTATTCATGTTGGGGGGAAAAAAATTGCAACTTTCATCGGGCTGTACTTAATTTTGTTGTTTCTTTTCCTTTTTATATCGTTACCGATAGTGTACAAATATTGATTTTCTTTTTTCTGCCAGAAAATGAAAACGACTCCCTTGACTCATATTATACAGCAATTCGCTGATTGTCTCATCGTAATTAGTTTGCTTTTGATTCTTTCTGCTTCTCAGCATGCGAACGCAGGACGTAACTTTTTTTTTTTTTTTATTCCTCTTCTTTATTGTTTATACAATCGTAAATCCTCAACGAACCTCGACTCATAATCCGCTCAAATCCATCCGTTTAAATGTACTATTCATATGTCGCTTCAGTTTTATCATTCTGTGATTTTCCTTTTTCACGTTCTTTTTCTTCTCCTTCTTCTCCTTCTTGTTCTTGTTCTTCTTTATTGCCGAATGGTGATGTTGTTGCACCGATGCTGTGTCCTCGGTTAATTTAATTAAAAGAAGAGCAGACAGCCCAGCGTCCCAGAATCGAGCAGCGTGGTGGAGGATTGATGTCTTATTATTCACCGCTGTGGGAGAATTGATTACTGCACCCTTCGCATTTCGAGGCAAATTCTAGCCTTGTACATATATATATATATAGTACGTAAGTGTATCCATACGCATGCATTATATACTCGTTTGATGTGCAGCGAAAATCACGCTGAGTCGATGTCTCGAAGATACGTACGCCGGAAACTCTCCACGTCTGCTTGGCTGTAAGGCTGCTCGCTCATCAAACTGTTATCTATATTAATGAGTAAGACGAGCCCCTTATATTCTCTCCCTCAACCTTCAACCCTCTCTTCTCACTTCCTTCCTTCCTTCCTTCCTTCCTTCCTTACTCACTTACTTACTTACTTACTTTCTTGTGTATTTAGCCTGCTTCTTTGTCTCTATCCATGCTCATGCTGTGGAATTTTTCTGTAGAATGCGAATATATGTATTTCGGAGAATGTTGAAAATGCAGATGAAAGTCTAGACGTTGATAAGTCAATGTAAATTGGTATCAGGTATGACAGTGCAGAAAACGAAAATACATGTAGGATCGTTGGAATTTGAACTAGTCTATGTTTCGGCTTGTTTGATCCTATGAATGTGGGTGAGAAAAAAGTTGTTCCACTTTTGTTTTGTGACACACGTGTGAGCGTTTGAAAAAAAACATGTTCTTAGTTTATCGATTTCACTGTTGCTTGGGGAAATATTATTTTTGAGGAGGCTGAATTCGAATCTGCCATCGGATTTTCAAAATTCAAAATGGCGGTGAAAATTTCGAAAAGTAATTGGACTTGGACTAAAAATTTTACGGTTAATGTTTATATCATTTTTTATACCGTGTTAGATATTTTTTCGTATTTAGGTGCTCGAATTTAAGTCAATTCGATGAAGTTCACTCAAAATTCAAATTGGCAAATACCATAATTTATCCGCCATTCTGAATTTTGGAAATTTGATTTCAGATCCAAATTCAGTGATCTCAGAAACTTTGAGATACTTACTTTAGTTAGATTCGAAAATTTTTTTGAATTTGCTACCCTACATCGGATCCGTCATTTTGAATTTGTAAAATCTGATTTTAAATTTGAGAAACTCGGCGAGCTCAAAAACCATGATACTGAAATTATAGGATAAATCTGACATATTTTTTTTTTTCGGAAACAAAAATGACACGAAAATATCATTTTTGCCACACTGCTAAGGAGTTAATCCTCATTGATTTTGACGATTCTGAATTTTGGCTTATCTTTACTTTACGAAACACTGTAGGAAACACATTTGAGCGTCTCTAGAAATTAGGCATCCCGACAGCTAATCAACGATCCCAAAGATGTTGAACAAAATACAACAAAGCTGTGTTCCCGAAATGGATAATTGACCAGTTTTGTCGTATAATTCAGCTTCTTCGATATATTTGCGTTGGAAAAGGAACTATCCTCATTTTTCGGTCTTACTATTCGCAAGTAACTACGAAACGCTCTGTACAATAATATAGTTGTCGGATGAATTTTTGCCTTCGCCCGTATGACCTTTCTTTTCATCTTTTTATACCGCACACAACACTCGACGCAGAAGCTTTGCGTCCCAGTTTTGTAAAAATTGACTAAAACCGTTGTAAAAAAAAGTTCTTCAAAGCACCGCGTCTGTTTATACGGCCGTCCTACAGTAGGTACAAGTATATGGAACCTTGGACGAGGAGATCACGACCTTATTCTCGCACGAGTCGCCTTAAAATTTGAAAAGGCTCAAAGCATCTTAGCGCGTCGGTGATTTTGCGCAACCGCAAGACTTAAACCCAAGACCGTGGAGCAAAGCGGCTCGATTTTGATACCGCAGAACCGACATCAGCACCGTCACCACCACCACCACCACCACCGCCACCATCATCACCACCACCACTAACGTTGCCGGATGAACGCCTTTCCTTCCTCGGTACAAGGTTATAGAGAGAAGGACCCTCGGAGCTGAGGAGTTGGTCCCTTATAATTGACCATCTCAATGAGACCTCGAATTACGAGACACGCGAGGACGAGGTTCAGCCCGGGAAGTATGTAACAGATGATCGAAGGAAGTTACCGCTCGGCTGATCCTGCTTCGGGATATTTCAATCATCCGGACTCGGTAATCCCCTGCACTGTGATATATATATATAACCTCCCTTCGATTAGCTGGTTACCAGAACGTTGGCGTAAATGAACCTACATCAGCTCATCCTCTCCAAGGTTTATAGCGCGTTGAATGGAAACATGGGAAACCCTGACTGCAATCGTCTCGAAACATCCACTCAACATGTCGTAGGAGGGATATCGATGTTTAGATATTGAAAAATTCACGGTGTAGAGTAAAGAATTCGTAACATAGTCAAGGATATATTCAGGTCATTTTTGGGATATTCGAGAACGTTAAAAATCAAATATTTGTAGGATACGTGAAAATTTCTTGAAGGATAGTTTACAGGATCACCGGACATCGTGATAATGTGGACGTTTCTTGGGACCTTTTTTCAATATGACGAGTATAGAGGGAATTTTGAAAATCAAACGTTTTCAAATTTTTTTTTTCATTGGCGAAAAAATCTGCATCGAATATTTGAACGATACCCGGCGGCTTCGCGTGCTTCGATCTATCGAACAGATGGCTTCGATCACGATTCTTTCCAGCTTCCGTTATATAACCAAAGCGATGTTTCACAGTTGTACGTAAACGAAGACCTGCGGTTCTTGATGTCGAAACATGAGTTTTTTTTTTTTTTTCTTTTCTTTTTAACCTCCCTTTTCCCGGATTGAAATCATTCCGCAAAATTTCGCACTCGGTCTACAGCGTGGAAGAGGTAGAGGGTGTTGCGGAGAGGTGGAAAGCTTCCGGCTGGTGAAGCGGTACAACCAATAATAGAAATATCGAAGTGTATAACGGAAGGAATTTTCGCTGCAGCGGGGAACGAATTCGAAACTGTTCCACACGGCTGACATGGACAGAAGCAGCACGCGGAAATGGCCCTGGTGGACAATATATTACAGCTGGTTTGGTGTCCCTGCAAAGATGAGAGGGGAATATTAAAATTGCAAGAAGATGGTGCCGTTCGAGTGCCGCTTTCAGGGGTTGGGGTGTGCAGGACGCTGCTGCTGGTGCTGCAGCTGCTGTTGCTGTTGGGGGGGGGGGGGGGGGGGGGGTGAATTTATGGGGAGACACTCGAGGTGATACTTTCTCTGTACGCGTGTCGTACATTTATAATTTCCCGGGGGTACGTTCACGGGAAAAGAAAGACTCTGCCACGAAGAGATGAAGGGATGCAGGCAGGGGAAGGCGAGCTGTGGAGGAAAAGACGAGAGTGTGTATGAATTACCAAACGTACGTGGATACATTTGGAGGATCGAAGGGATAAAAAAATGCAAAAATTACCCGACTCAAGTTTTCGAAAGTTTTTAAGCTTAGGGCTGTTTTGTACAGTTGAAGGGTTGTTTAATGGGTTGTAATCCAGTTAGGAGACCGAAATGAAGCGATTTTTCATAAAGAGATATTTTGATTTGGTATAATAAAGATTTTTATACGTATTGTGGTAACTTTGAACGTCGTTTTGATATTTTTTATTTGGAAAAATAACGATTTTTAAAGCTGCTTTGTGGCCGATCTCCGGGAGCACATTTAAAAGAAAAAAAAGGCCTCTCGCGGTGAGTTATAAGATGTTTCTGGGCTGAATTGTCGGAAATAAGCAGGATATTTGTTTTTAACAAAACTGCGAAGAAAAAAATTTCGATTGTCCATAAAAATTTTCGCCCAATTTGATTGTAAAATGGAAAATATATGACGGTGAGAAAAAAAACTTTGATCAGGGACTGAAAAATATATTCGTAAAGCTTGTGTGAAAATTTGTGAATGATTGGTTCAAATATTTTCGAGAAATCTTGCTCACCAAATTTGAAAACACAGTTTTGAGAAAAACGCGTTCAAAGTTTCAAAAAAAATTTCAAAAGCTCCGGGGGGCGTCTTTGCAAATGTGAGCGTCACTCGGAGAATATTTGTCGGATCGACGTGAAATTTTTTCCGCATATACTCGAATATTAGCACATTACGAAAATGAAATTGAAAAGAAAGAAAATAGATTTTTGCAGAAATTCAGACTCGGTATATAACCCCTTGAGATTCGAAGCCAGGGTTTCGATAATCGCGATTGGAGTAGAAGGGGAATGGGTGAATCGATCGTTTTTGGTGATTGAATTTTTTTCCTCTTCTCCTCTTCTCAGCTCTTTTTCCCATCACCCTTGCTTAATCCAACGGTTCTTTCCCCCCTTTTTCCCCACTTATCCTCTCTTAATTCGCGTTCGCTTATTAGTCTGTTCGATGTGGAAGCCGACGCCGGACGGGTAGAGGTAGAAACTGTACGTATACATTTATGTATGTATATGTATGTACATATAATGGTATATAAGTATATTACATACATGTATTCGTGACGAGAGAATAAATGGCCGCGAAATTAAGCCGTCGAAGTTTTCGTTAGTATTACGAAAGGCGAGAGGAATCGAGGAACGGGGGGAAAAAAGAAATGATAATAAAGGAAAAATTGACGAAGGGATCGGAAGACCTCGTCGTATTTCATCCTCGTCGAGTTCATGCTTTATATTAGGTAGAGGGTACAGGTACATACATTTACGCCCTTGATTTGCCTGTTATTATACTTTATCAGCTTTTTGCTCCTTGGAAACGGTAATTTTGTCGAGTTTGGCTTACATGCCCGGGTATAACTCTATATAATCCGTTCGTATACATGTATACGTATACACATCTATAAAGACGGAATTGTTTCTATTAGGGTAAATTGGGGCCATCAAATCCTTGTTTATCAATCTTACACCTCAATTTAGTCGTTGGGTAGCCTGCACTTTATTGTACATAGGAACCAATTTTCACCCTGACTGCGCACGCCTATGTACAGAACGTTTTCTCAAACAAACGCTTCGGTGTCTTGGGTTGCCTATCATTCAGGGGAACGAATATCGGTAAAGCAGACGTACCGAGTCCTCCGTTATCGCTTGATTCAAGGCGTATAATAATTTCAACGTGACTCCGGAATGCGATAGCTGAAACCCTCAGCACAGGTTATAAACAGCGAAACAACCGATGGGCCAATTTTACACAACATGACAACACGGGACAGTTACAGATCAGTCGCGAGGACTTTAAACGAGATAACTATCGATAACTCGGTACGTCTGTACTACCGATATTTTTTCTCCTCGTTGGTAGGCAACCAAACGTGATGTGGCGTTTACTTGGAAACGGGATGATGAAGAAAATTGGTATATAGGTATTATATTTGTAAGAGCTGAGAAAGAGAAGGTGATACAGAGACGAAGAGAAAAAGAGAGAGAGAGAGAGAGAGAGAGAGAATTATATTATACGTACTTAGGAATTACGTCGAACTGGCTGATATTTTTATTTTCATTACTCAGGCACATAAACACTAAACAGTTACGTTTTATTGATTCGAAACTACGCGGCAATTCAGCGCCCCAGCCTTTCCGCTGGGTTGGAGGGAAACTGGATTGCCAGAGTAGCGAGTGTAGCTACACACACACACACGCACACATAGATATAAATATATATATATATATATATATATATATAAAAGAGATGCGGCAATCAACCGGCTGAAAACTGCAAAGGAAGCTTTTTCCATTCGGTGTATTTGTTTAGTTTACCGCCCTTCCGTCCCGACGAGGTCAGATATAAATAAATATACACCAATATGTGTATATTGCGTTAAAAAGTACGTACCTACTACTGTATTGGTAGGTGGGACGGAAATATATCCGTGATATTGTTTGCTCTTAAAGGAAGAAAGAATCTGACGGAATGTCTTAATTGACAGACTTAATGTCGTGCACTTTATTATACACGTTAAGCGTTGCAGTTATTTTTTTTTTCAAAGTAAAGTATAAGTATTGACCGTAAATAACGTGTGTTTATTACAAGTGTATTTCTGAATACCGGGTCATGCAAGAATTCGGGAATTAATGCTGTAATGTCGGGAGGTTTATTCACGCAGCTGAATATATCCAAATGTTTGGAAATTTACAATATTTCGTCAACAAATGTCAGTCGCTCGTTTTTGTAATTTTATATATATGTATATAATATATGTTATACGTATATTCGATTTATTGTTGCGTTGAAAAAAAAAAAAAAATACTATAAAAAACTGACAATCGCTGAAAAATGTAACACGGTCCGTACTTTGTTTTAATCGAATTGGATGTTCCACCTCTCCGAATATTGATGAGGAAGGAAAAAAAAAAAAAAATAAAAAATAAAACAAACAATAAACACCGATCGGGTTTCCATTTCCGATAATTTCCTGTTGCCGACAGCAATAACCGATTTAAAATCGCCGCGGTAATTTGTTCCTGATAAATGAACGGCGTAATACAACGCGTCATATCTTTCACATATTTTTCAATTAGCGGAAATGACATAGCGACGGGGGGAATAAGAAAAAATAGGAACGCGAAGGGGATGAAAGAGGGTGCAGAGAAAGTCGGCTGTTGTCGCAGATGTAGGCATCAATCGTTTATATTAATACCGTATATGCGTACATGTATATGTGTGTGTGTGTGTGTGTGTATATACATATATGTATATGTGTATAATGCAGCAGGGCGAATTCAAGTGCGAAAGGGGAAAAAGGGCGGAGAGACGAAGAAATAGGGAGAGAGTTTTTTTCGTGGGCCATTGAGACCGGAAGTAGCTGCTGTTGCGAGGCGTAATATTCATACATACATTTTTTCCCTGCCTTCATTTTTCCCTATCTCTCTTTCTCTCCCTCTCTCTCTTTCGTCCGTCCTGTTTATTTATTTATTTTTTTCTTTCATTTGTCTTTATTTTTTTATTTTTTATTTTTCACGTCGTTGTCTCGCTTCTATCCTCCACTTTTGTCCGACGGAAAAAAAAAAAAAAAGAACAACGACGGTTTACCGTCCTTTGTATCGCTTTCCTTTTCATCCCCTTATCTAACAGTGTATCTTCTTCTTCTTCTTCTTCTTCTATTTGTTTTTTTTTCCACATCTTTCACCCCCTTCTTCTCGTACATCTATTTCTTTTTACCAAGAACGTCCGCGGTGCTTCGCTTTTTCAACTTTCGAGTTGTTTCTACTATTCTCTCGCCCGCAGAAGAGAAATAAAAAAAAAAAAAAAAAAAAAATTAAAAAATTTTTAGGGAGGGGGGGGGGGGCGGGGGAAGCACAAAGAGACAAACACTCGCAACGACGACAATCTTCTTCTCTCCGCGACAATCTTCTCCCTTGGCGCTGATAAAAATCTATCTCTCCGACGCGAAACAACGCTTCGTTGTACCTTGACACACACACACGCGCACAAATTTGGATTGTCGAAAGGCTACGTAAATATATATTTGTACATAATATAACGTAATACAGGTATGGATATATCGTACGCATGTATCGCGACGCGTTGTACACGGTATAATAAATTATCGTGACACCATCGATTGAAAAGTTTTCCCCGTCTTTTATCGCTTCTGTTGTTGGGTATTTCGTTTTTTTTTTTTTTCTTTGTTTTATTATGTTTTGTTTTTCTCTTTCTCTCTCTCTCTCTCTCTCTGCCTTTCTTCCATTCTTTCGATACTTTCGTCCTTTTTTTTCCCCCTTGTTTCTCTTTTCCTCGCTCGGAAGTATTTGAATTTTTCACTCCACTACAGCTTGTCTTTGGATTTTTTTTTTTTTGTTTCCCCCTTACTTTTCCTTTTCCTCTCCCGTTGTCTGGTCGTTTTTTTTTCTTCTATCTTTCCACTTCTTTTCTTTCCTCATTTTTGTTTCGTATAAAGTATACGCATGTGCACCTAAACCTATTGTATTTTACTCGTATTTACACTCACATATATATATTATATATACATATATATTCAACGAGGCTAACGGAAATCGATCGATCAATTCAATGAAGCCAATTTTCTTTAACACATTATGCTTGTCATAATATTCATCAATTATCTTTCGGGACTAATATCGATTATTACGTCACTCGCGTGTAATATTATACATTATGTACATATATAGGATCAGGATTGATATGCAAATACATATTTTCTCATTTCAATAATTTTCATTCGTCGTTTGGTTTTTTTTTTTTTTTTTTTTTTTTTTTTTTTTTTTTTTTTTTTTTTTTTTTTTTTTTTTTTTTTTTTACATAAAGTATGATGTTTGGTGCAAAAAAATGCAGTTTCTATTCTTCACATCTTGGTCTATGTTACACGTACATATGTTGTAATTTTTAACGTGCAGACATATATTATCCTGGCCCTAATTTACGAATTACGAAATAATTGTGAGACACAGCCACTCGGAAATCACCGTTTGCTCACTCACCTGGCATTCGTAGGTGCCGTTGTCCCGTTTTTGTACGTATTTTATCTGCAGCGTCCAATCGTCGGAACCCTCGGGATGCAACACTTGGAAACGTTCGTCGTTTGTGTAAGTAAACATAGAGCTGGTCAATATGTGCCAGTCTCGTCGGCGGATCCACGATATCTGTAAATATTTGTCACGATTAATTAATACATTTCTTTAATATTGATTCGAACTTCCTCACACCGTAAAAAAACGAGCTTTTACGATACGAAAGCTGTGGAGTGATTGTCACGAGGTTATTTCATTCCAATTCCCGGCTTTCAAGCTTTGCACACACACACAAGCCCTGCAAGTTTATTAATTCACTTGATTCCGATCTCCCACGGAATTAAACTCACCGATTCCACGGATATCATTCCCCGTGGGGCTTTTCGTCCGTTTTATATATATATATATATATATATATATTGAATGTACGTGTATGTATATATACACGATATTCCCTTCTCAGCATCATCGTTCTAGCTAACCCAAATTTCATACCGTAAAATGCTGATTGTAGATAAATTTACATTGCTGACTTTGAGTAAATTAGATTTCACTTAATTTCACACAATCCTAAAGCTGTGAGATAACGATCCCATCCCAAACATGTGCCGTTGCAATAACGTCTGCACTTGTAATTTCAATTTTATCAAAATTTCATGAAATTCAGACACGGTTTTTTCTTGTTTTTTTTTTTTTTTTTCTTTTGTTCTTCTTCGTCGATTAAAAGCTCAGCCGTATTGGTGCGTATATTAGTTTGACCGGTTCCGATTAGATTGATGTGTTTGTTGAAAAATAAGAGGACAAAGATTCGTCATAATTAAGAAAAAAAAAAAAAACATAAAACTTCAATTTTTCTAATATTAAAAAAATTTATGTCGGCATGTATTTCAACAAACACATTATTCTGATCGGAAACGATCAAACTTTAGTATACGTACCGATACAGTTACGTTTTTAATCAATGACGGAGAAAAAAAAAAAAAAATTTCACGAAGTTTGGTTAATTGTTTAATTGTAACGGGTAAGAGAAATTTCATCTACGTATTTCAGTATCTCTACGACGATAAATCTGTTAAACTTTTGATTTGTTTTCCTTTTCTTTTTTTTTTATTTATTCTTCTTCATTAAATTGTATATATATATATATATATATATATATATATTTTGTTTATCAAATTTTGGCTCCTATGTCTCCTCCCTCTGTTTCGCATTTATGCACATACGCGTTTATTTTCGTACACAATCTGTGTAGGTATACATATTCACGTTACGTATAACGTACAAGAATGAACCGAGTCGTCCTGCTGCAGGATATTTACTATTTGGCAAGAGAAATAGGGATTTTTATGCTGAAATTTATTGCCGGCAAGCGGGACGAACGACGGTTTTCGTTTCAAATGGTTTCTTCTCTTCTCGTTGGATGTTTATTTTCTATGCTCACGTGTGTCACGTATGCGTATGTGTGTATGCATAATTAATGCATGTGAGAAGCGTGAATTTTTCGTTGGTACATATTCAGATTTTTACTTATTCTTTTATTTATTTATTTTTTTTTTTTTTTGTTTTCTCTACGCCTCTTCTCCACCACATACATACGTACATATTTTCCTCAAACCGCAATAGCAGCATCAATTTCATTTAAAACCAACGAAAATATTATTTATTCTGTTACATGTTGCGTGAAAGTTGCCTTTCGTTTTTTTTTTTTTTTTTTTTTTTGTTTTTTGTTTTTGATTTTTGATTTTGACCCAATATTGTAATTTTTAGATGATATGTTACTGTTATTATTACTATTATACCGATTCAAATTTAATTCAATTGACTTTACAAGTGATATTGTTAGAAGCCCGGTTTTATAATCGTGATATATAACAACTGAAATTTCATTCGCACTCGACTATTCGTATGGAAAGAATAAGAAAAATAAAAAAAAAAAACTGGAAATCGTTTCGGGCAATGTGTAATATCTTCCGGGAGTGTTTGCCCTGCACTAGCAGTGAAGAAATATGAGAAATGACGTGTGCAATTCAAGAAGTAAAAGGAGAATGAAAAACGGTTTAAAGATATGAAGCAAAAAGTTACAGGGAAAAGAAATTGTAGAGCCTAATGTAATTATGTTATACGGGACGGGGTTGAAATTTTGAATTTGAAAAGGTCCGAAAGGACAAAATGTCGAAAAGTGCGAAAATGAGAATATTTTTAAATTTGAAACATCAGAATTTATTGGCTTGGTGAAATTTCACCAATAATTTGATCTTTCTTTGTTTTGGATTTTCGATATTTTTACGTCCGGAATCCTAGATTCGGAACTTGACTTTTCGGAACTTTAAGCCGTCGTCTTTCCGACTATTCGAAACTTTGTTGTTTCTACAAAGTTTGATTTCCTTACTCGAAGTTTCGCGACGAAATAATTGAGAATTAGGCGTTTTCGGAAGTTTTAAAAATTCTCAACTTGGAAACCCGCTATATGTTACACCTATACTCAAGTATAAATATCGACGATATCTATTCGTTAAATTACGATTATAAATGTAAAAACGTTGCGATTAAGAAACAAACCTCAGCTCCGGAAACCGTACGTTCAGCAAGATTTCTGACCTTGCAGTGAAGGAAGGCGTTTCCGCCAAGCTGAACGGTCACGTTTGATATCGTGTTGTTGTCGTTGGCGTCGTTGACCCTTTGCAACTCGTCCAAATTACTGTACCACAATGCTCTCCATTCCGGCGCCATGCTGTACGGTACTCGACGACCTGCGAAACACGCAAGAGCGAGAAACAAACAAATGAACAACGACTAGAAAAATTGAGTAAAACATGGAAAACTAATTTTCATTTTCTACCTAGAACTATATTTTGTCGATTGTGGTAAAAAAAATGAAAATAGTTGCAGACTGAGCGGTAATCGGAATTGAAAATTTCTCTCAGTGCAGGATAACGCGGATCGAAGAGGGTGCAACGTCAGGGGTATATTTTGAGGGTGGTTCAACCCTCTCGCCATTCGACCGACTGTGTGGGACTAATTGGCACGGCATGGTGCCGCTCGTTCCCGCGTAATAATTAGGCAATTATAGGTGGGGCGCAGGGCAGGTGGATGATATTCGCGATTGGCAAAGTTGAGGATTCGTAACGAGCGTGAATAATAAACAACGGCGACGAATGGGCTTGAAAAAGCTGTTTTCCTTTTCGTTCTACTTTTCTAACTATCGTTCTTTCCCTCACTCGAGCGTATATATTACATATCGGTATTTGGTTTTAAAAGTTTTTCATCCTTGAGTCTTCGGCTGTTGTGGGATACGTGTGTATATACATATATATATATTTTTTTTTGTTTTCGCCAAAAGTGTGAGATGAAATTTATTACTCTTTTATGCGAGAGGAGGAGGCCTCTTTATCCCTGACTCCCTGGCAACCCTGCAAAGCCATTTTATTAGGCATTCATGTATATTTGAATCAAACTTTACACAAAGGAGACGCGTCGGTTGAATATTAAAAAAATTTTATACCTTCGTCCGCGTGTTCGTGCAATATACAAAAATTTGGATAACAGAAACGTAAGAGAAGAGAGAGAGAGAGAGAGAAAAAAAAAAAAACAACAAGAAAAGATTGAACACGAAAAGCAATAAGGCTTGCGTATATATGTATTGATATAATCTATGTATGTATTTACAATGAAAATTTATTACACCAGACGACTTTATCGTTTTTATATCTTTCTCTTTGAAAGGTTATAAACAATCGTTTTTTTTTTTTTTTTTTTTTTTGTTTTCCTTTTCAACACCGTGGAGGCAACATTCATTTACATATTTTTCTTATTTATATATATTTATGTACACACACACACACACACGCACACAGACAGATTCTTTTTCATCCAATTCCCCTTTACTTTCACCCCAATACTTGAGTTTCTTCTCAGCTCGGCCTTTGCTATATTATACACTCTTTATAAATAATTGATAATTATGCTAATGCACGAAACGCTTCTACAGAATGACGGTTTTTGTGTTCCGCATCTTTCAACCTTTATTCTCTGTTTCGTTTTCTCGTTTGTTTTGCATTCAATGAATTATGTAAAGAATTGCAATATACTTTTGGCAATAATTTTCCATGCGGTTGGATAATTTTGACGCATTCCTTCGTATCCCAAATTGCACGGCAAATAAGATCGTTAAATTCGCATAGGTATTTTTGTAAGGGTGAGAAATTGTTTCGAATAAATTCATTTTATTTCGCAGATCGCAGAATGTGTGGGAAAATATTTGAGAGCGCGTAGTCGGATTAATTGTAAGAAAGGTTTCTCCTCGATTCGTGCGTTTTGCGCCCGCGTATCTTTGAAGCGAAAAGGAGCAGCTCGAGACATTGTTCGCTGGTCTTTGAACTCGGAATTACACAGTGGTAAAGGGTGACGATAAATTGGCCCCGGTGTGAACGAGGATGTTACAGTTTGAGAGAATATTACAAAACCCACTTGGCGTGTCGGGGTGGATATAATGGAGGAGGGAACGCACGTCGCCTATCACTGCAGGTGGTGAAAGACCCGCTCACTTGACTACACTTAACGATCCGAGCAGCTTTCTCTCCTATTTGACAAATGGCTTCTACTCTCTTAAGTTTGCCGCTTGAAACGAGGAGACGAAACCATTTCACGGTACGATAATATCACCTATTGGCTATTATCTAGTTATTGTCAACCGGATAGGGTGGTCCCCGAAAAGTTCACTTTTGAAATTTAGGAGGGAAAGAGAGAGAAAGAGAGATGAGAGAGAGATGAGCAGGCACCGTGTATAACTCGTTTGTATAAATCACAATATCAATAGTCAAAAGAAAGTCAGAGAGTACGAGATATCTTACACGTATTTTAAACAAGCGAGATATTGAATTTCAACATCTCTTCTTCTTCTTCTTCGTCTTTTTCTTTTTCATTATATACTATGTAAAATTTCGTCACACTCGAACAAATTTTATTGTAATTGTATTACACGCACAGCACACGTATACGATTTGAGTTATATGTATGTTTATATAGACATTGGGTATTAAAAGTGTACAAATACTAGGGTGGTCCTTGAAAAGGTGATTTTTTAATCTCGATTCGGTTCCACATAATTCAAAAATAATTCCCCAATTCTTTCAGATTTTTACCTCAATTCTAGCCTGTGCTACAAAGAGGGTGGATTCGACTCAACCCTTTCAGGGACATGTCAAATCTATCGAACGGATTCAGATGAAATTTGGTTATCGACGGATTTCTCGGGTCGCTGAGTACGGATCTGAACTCGAAATTACAAAATTGAAAATGGTGGATCCGATATGGCGATATCAAGTTTTTTTCGGTTTTGGTCCACCATATTGGATCCGCCGCTTTGAATTTTGAAATTTTGAGTACAGATTCGTAGTCAGCGACCCGCAAAACCGCCTTACACCAAATTTCATCTAAATCCGTTCGGTAGATTTGATGTGCCCCTGAAAAGGGTTGAATGGGGAAATCCACCCTCTTTGGGGCACGGGTTAGAGTTGTGATAAAAATCTGAAAAAATTGGGTCATCATTTTTAAATCACGTGGAGCTAATTTGGGAGGCGAATTTAAAAATGGACATTCTTAAGGACAACCCTAGGGAACCCGTATCGAGCAATAATACTATTGCTTGACGATATCCTGATAATTACACCCTTTCAATCACTCTCGTCTCTATTGTCAGACTTGATCATCCGCGTGAATGAATTCTTTTCCCCCTGTCATTCTCTCAAATTACTTCAGTTAAACCCGAGCCTCAATAACTGGGAAAAGTTACTCCAGTTATGGTCAGGGGAAGAAGTGATGTTACAGTTGGGAACACGGATGAACGAAACTGGCGAACAACAACCGGGACTTTGCATAATGTATATAAGGGTTCATAATTGCTTAGCTGTAGGCTTATATTCTCGGCTGAGTGACTTCGCGCTGAGAAACCAACACCGGCTCATGGATTAACAAGTAATTAAGAAAGAACCCCGTAACGGTTGATGCTCTCTTTAACGGGTAACTCGAAGAAGAAGAATTTTCAGAGTAATCTAGGAGTGGGGGAGGTTGGAGAACGACGCTTTGTGTCAAACTGGTTCCCTTCCTTCCTTCCTTCCGGGCTTCGAGTCGCGTGGACAAAGTTTTTTGTTTAATTTTTGAGCGAATATTTACCAAGTGACGAAACGTGTATTTTTCTTTTCTTTTTTTTTTTTTCTTTTTTTTATTCGACCGTAGCTGAAAGTGATTCGAAGAGAATTCACCCTGCTTGAATTATACGATCAACCCCGACGCGACAGCATGATTTTCTCTCTTATTCACCCTGGACCCTGGATCGTAGGGTTATTTTTTACGCGCAATAAAACGAGTCGTTTCAACTCGACCCACTCAACTTTTGACCATCGTTTTACCCCGATGGTCCATGACCGGAAAGAAAAACTTGAAAGCCTTATTGGTCCGGTTCTAATTAACTCCGCGGGAACTTGCCGCCGGTTTAATACGTACTTCCGGTCAGTATGTATACACGCACGTCCTCTGCCAACGCGCACGCGGATATCGGTGTAGGTACGAGTAGGGATGTAGGTTACGTTGCCAGCGTAGGTAGGGAAAGGGGGGGGGGGGGGGGGGGGTGGTAGAAAAATAAACGTTGTATAAGGGGACGGATCCTCCTACTTAGATTGGATCATAAATTTTAGAGCAATTCGATAAGTCTCGACCTCTTTGATTAAGTTAAAAGTTTTCGTAGAAACGGGAGCGAATCGTATCTTGATACGAGGGAACAACTTAATTAAGTTCAACGTATATATATATATATATATATATATATATATATATATATATATATATATATATGTGTGTGTGTGTGTGCGTAACATCGCGTTCGATGGTTCATCCTGCAGGACGAAAATTGTTCCCCTTATATTACCTCCACCTGCCTACCTTTGAGCCCCGAAACCCTTAGCGATTCGACCTCGTTAGCCGCGGCATCCGGCCACCAAAACTCGGTTATCCCGTCGTACGTACGTACATCCATCCATGCATACACACATCCATACATACATACATACATACGTACACACAAAACCATGTAATACGTGCCTACCTATTTATTTGTGTATACCTAACTTGTTCATTAATACGTAGGCGAACGTACGCGGAGGTGTGCAAATAATAAACAACGGGATTAAAAAACCGACGCGGGCTTGATTCGCAATGGCAAAATTATCAATCGAGATTACAAATTAACGCTAACGGTTTACCATGAAATTTGTTCAATTTCAACAATGATTTCTTGCTACATTTTTACGACCCCTGAGAAAGCTTCGGAAAAAGAATTTTTTTTTTCCATTTCTCTCATCCTACGATTTTTTAAACCCATTTTAAAAATATCCAAATTGATTTTTATGAAACGATAGGGGGGAAAAAAAAATAAACAGTCATTTCGTTTCCGAAATGTAACACTTTCACCCAAGTTTCGGAGCGAAACCTCGTTTTTTTTTTTTTCCTCATTTTTCAAAGTAATTTCTTCTATTTTTTTTTTTTTGAATCTTTTTTGTTTTTCCAGTCTCGTACGCGTTAAACATTTGTTATTACATTTTTTTTAATAAACATCTTGAGTACGTTTTGGAAGCGGAGCAAGCGATAAAAAAAAAAAAAAAAAAAAAATCACTTCTCAAATTGGAGATGCGGTATGTGTTACGATAGATTTTTAACGGGTGTGAAGATGGAAAAAAAAAAAAACGAACTCCACTCCCACTCTGAATATTCGTGACAATTTTTCATTTTGGAAACCAAACGTTTTTTCTCTTGTTTCATAAAAATCAATTTGGGCGTTTTTGAGACGGGTTTGCAAAAATCACAGGTTAAAGACGAGTGATTAATAAAAAAAAAAAAAAAATGCTGAAAATATTTTACGGAAGTTTTCTCAACGGTCGTACTAAAGTAGGAAAAATCCTTGGTGAAATTGAAAAATGTCAGGGACAACAGTTTACCGAGCTGGCGTGGAATGCCATATATATATATAGATATGTATGTATGTATATATATGTATATACATATACATGTATATACACACACGTGGCGGTTGTGTGTGGAGTTGTAAAGAATCGCAGGCCAATCTCTTTTCTCCACGGGATTCTTCGGCATTGAAACTTTCTCTTCTCATTCTTCTCTCTCGCTCTATATTTCTTCTCATTCATTATCATTTCTATTATACGTTTTCTAATCCAATCTTCGAAGTGATTCGGCAGTTTAGATCAATACATGTATGCGTTTCACGCGGTATTTATGTACCTATGCGCTCGCATACCGGATGCACAAATCTCCCCGTAACTGCACGCGTCAAATCAGCTTCTAGCTCTGTATTGTTCTTACTGCGTATGCACGAAACTTCGGTCGGGCGAATAGTTGAGTCGATATGGACCGGGTGCATGTATTCTCCCCGCTGACAGAAAACGTTGATAACGTTGACGGATGCGAGCGGTGTGAAACGAGATTGGTATTCGATGTCACTTGACCGGGTTCCAATTATTCAATACACGCCGCGCGGGGAAAAAAAAGAAAAATAAATAAATGAAAAAAAAATAATAAAATAAAATAAAACAAAAAATATAAATACCAACAACCTCAATTTCTCCACCGATGGAAATTAGTCTCCGATGCTTGTTATACTCGGGTTCGATTGTTTGCACGCACAAATTTCAATGGATTGTTCTCCACTGATGCAAAATTTTTAACATGTTTGAATACGTGATTTACGATACATAGAATCTGGTTTGATAAAATTTTAGGTGATCAGAAATGATGTCATATTTTATGTATATATGTATATTCTTGGATCCTTGACAAATATTCGTTGAATTTTGTACGCTACAGTTGCGAGCTTTTTTTTATTTGTGAAGGAGGTTGTCGATTGTTTAGAATCGTGAGACGACTACATTTTTTTTTTTTTACAATATGTAAGAAATCGGTTGAGAGTGTTTCGCTAAGCTTGATTCTATAGCCAATCAGGTTTTCATTACAGTAAGTATCCGTTTGTTCGTTTGTATCAACGTTGCGTCGAAATTTTTTTTCTTCTTACCAACGTTACGGTCGTCGAGCTTTTCTCGGAAGCAAAATTACGTTTTATTAATACGGTAGTGGTAATTGCAAGTAATTTTGCGCGCACGATATTTATTTCACCCTGTGCTGCGTGGCCACGCGGAATACAATGTTACGTGTTGTAAAAAATATACTCGGTCGCGATGCGAAAAGGAAGAAAAAGAAGTGGGTGTGGCGAAAACGAAGACAAAGAGATTAGCGGGAAATCGGCTACCGGAACCGGGATACTCCGTACGTGACCAAACTTGAATTGGCTACCGCGTTTCTGGTTCCTGGTGGAGTTCCTTCCACCTCTTGTGGCCAACCGAAGAGCCCGAGGGATCCGCCGGTGCTTGCAGACGCCGAGACACTCGAGAATCCGAACAGCCGCGACCTCTCGAGTCTTTGCCGGTCTTTCGGAGACAACGATACACTGCTTATATATACATACGTATTTCACCCCTCTTTTGTTTCCACGGGGACAATGCGGAGCTCTCTTGATGACGGTGGTGGTGGTGGTTGTCCGAGGTGAACAACTTCTTCGCTCCTTCCGCGAAGCCGCGCGGATGTGGAGAAAAGTTCGTCTTTATCCGGAGGAGAACGTTCGACGACACAAGAAGGTGAAGCGGAAAATGGAACGAAAAGTCTGCAGAGGAAAGGATCGTCGAGGAGGAACTTGAGGCTGATCCTTTATGCTTGGATCCGAGGATCTTGTACTTCGACTTGTTTCTTGTCTTGAAATATCGTTCGCAAGACGCGATGCGGAACATTTAATACGAAGTTTCAGTTGATTTTGACGAAACGTTGATTGTATTTGCATGGAACGATGCTACGTAGCGGATTGCTTCTTCTTTGGGTTTCGATGGTTTACGAGCGATTGGATCCAACGAAGTCGTGAATATCAGCGTAATATAGAAAAAATTAATTTTTCCCGTGTTCGTGTCACTTGTTTTTACCATCCTCCATGCCCACGCATCACCGACTCGATTCGGGCGATAATAACCTCGTTCTATTGGGAAATGTCATCGTGACGTCAGAGAATGGTTTTCGGCGCCATTTCATCACCACGTAACCTAACTTTTTAATTTTAAAGAAGGCAAATCGTAATTCTTGAGTTTTCACGTTCGTGTGATTTTGTTATCGTTTTCGATGATTTTTACGACTTTGTTCGATCCCGTTCCTCATAAATCATCTAATCCCAAAGGATGTATACAATATTTTTGTCAAAATCGAAATTTGGACGTTCCTCTTAACGGCTCAGAATCGTCGCTGCCTATGGTGGTACATCTTCTTCTTATTCCTCTATATTCACCCCTATTTCACACGGGTATCAACAGACACCATCCCGCACGATTATCGATGTCTTCCACGTGGCGAGCTCTTACCGATTGTGCCACCATGTCAAGGGTCATCGGATTGAATCTACCCACGTTTTCTATTCGCCAAGGACGTCTGACATCTACTCCTTCTCTGCTAAGGATCTCGCTCCTTTTTCTCCGTTCCTTTCTCTGTTTTTTTTTTTTTTTTTTTTTCTAGTTTTTCCTTTTTTTTTTTATCACCTCTTCTTTTCTTATCTTCCATTCCCCTTAGTAGACGTGTCCCACGTATTCTCGTTGCAAAAAGACAGCGACTTATACAAGAGATGTGGATTCTCTTGGCAATGCCCAGACAATCCACCCTTCTTCTATTTTTCTTTTTTTTTTTATCTACCAGAGAGTCAATTAAATGTTTCACCATTTGCGAACCTACGATTTGTTACTCGATCCTATCGAGTTTCGTACGTTTTTTTTTTCCCCCATTCGTTCCCTCTCTATCCTTACTTATATTATAGTTGAAAATGTCTACCAGTAGATTACAGAGAGATTTCGTTGAACCAGAAAAGAGCCGCGAGCCAGCGATTGAAAACTTTTTATCATACAATTTGGCAATGAAAAATGTGTTCGAGGTGAGTTTATTCTTGATTTTTTTTTTTTTCAAATTCTTTTTCTCCGTTTTCTTTCTTTCAATTCCTTTATTTACACCCCTGTCTGCTTCTTTATTACTACAAACTAATACCGTAATTACTGTTTCGCGTGGTGAAACTCGACGCGATGATGGATGTAGGTATAATATTTATGTATAACGTTTCGCTGAAGGTTGATTAAACAGCGAACGATACACCATCGCCTTGTATTATTTTCTCCGTTTTATACTTTGTTAAACGTACAATTGCGTAGCGATTTTTACTTCACATTTTACAGCCAATTTTTCATTATCTTTTATTTATTTATTTTTTCGTTTTCTTCTCCTCGTTCGATCGTAAAAGAACATTACTCGTGGATGATTTTCCTTTCGAATTATCAGTTTTCATCGCGACGTTTCGCATAAATTATATCGTTTTTAGTACCGTGTCGACGAATCGATTTCGAATTAGTTATTTTTTTTCCTTCGTCGTGATCAAACAACCAAATGACTAGGATATTAGGATACTATAGTATGTATATTATATGTATGCGTACGTTAAGGTACCGACGTGCAATTCTCGCAGCTCGGCCGTCCGTATGCGTCGAAATATCCTTTCGCCGTCTTTCCCAAGTATCCCAGGGGAAATTCGAAACTCTTGTACATACGCTGCGTTACGTTGTGTTGCGTTCCACGTCGTTCCTCGAGGCAAATGGTCGGTAGTAGGAAGGACGTTGCGATTATCAAAGCCTTTGTCTTGGCGGACCGGGGCGGAGGACATGGTTTTTAATTAAGTCATTACCGTAAAAACGGTATAATACGTTCGTATATAAACAGTAATTATACATGTAGGTACGTTAACGCTTTATATACAATATACATGTATACATATATTATATATAATGTATATCGGGGTGAGCCAAAAAAACTAACTTATCGAATCCATGATCTTGAAAGGATCTATTCACTGAGAAAAAAATTCTCCCGCTTGGACAAATTGTTGCGTGTTATTTAAATGGGAAATTTCAATGGCCAGCGACACCTTTTAAAATTGAGCTAAAAAATTTGTTCAAACGGGAGAATTTTTGTCCTCAATAAACAGGTCCTTTCAAGATCATGGATTCGATAGGTTAGTTTTTTAGCTTCGCCTTAGAAAATAATTCTTAATTATATATATATATATGCACATATGCCCCCAGAAGCGGGGGGATGAATAAAAATACGAAACGAAGTGTATACACAATATAATATATATTTGCCAATTAATTTTTTATACCGAAATTGGAATTAGGTATGTATTTCGTGGCCTGGATTCTTTTTTTTTTTTTTATTACTATTCATTACTTATCTTCGCCTTTGGCGATGTACGAAAAGTATCGGTACCGATAGGCAGTCAGTTTTTCTTTCTCTTTACAACGAATCTTTGTGTTCAGTTTCTGTCGGTCTATCCGATCAACTCGCGCGATGATATGGCGACCGTTGGATAGAAGAGAATTTCAGTGTTGAAGAATTTTACAACGAATCGACGCTCGTGAAATATTGCAACGCATCGTTCAATTTGAAATTCCGGTTCTACGTGAAATTAATCAATTTTCAATGTCTTACCGATAAGCGTTATATATATTCTCCTCCTTGTTACTTTTTCTTAATAAACGATTATATATTTTCACCACTTTGTACATTTACATTTGAATCGAAATAAAAAAATCATTTTTCTCTTTCGGAAATTTCATTTCCAAAACTCCTTCATTCGTCTGCCAAGTCCCGCCAACAGTTTCAGACTTTTCAATCCATCGTTTTCCAGATCATTGCGAAAGTTTGCCCGGACACTGTCGACTCCCTTTTTACGGTGATAAGAATTATCGCGGAAAAACTGTGTTTCTGGCTCGTATATATTTTTCTTTTTTTTTTTTTTTCGTTCTTCCTTACGATTCCAGAAAAAAGGTTCAGACATTTATTATATACGAATCGGAAGGTAACGTGGATGGATTAACTTTGAGATGACGGGAATGGTCGGTACCTATATGTACGTATAGGTGAACGGGTGAGAGAGAGAGAAAAAAAAAAAGAGAGAGAGAGAGAGAGAGAGAGCGAGAGAGCAAGGAGTATTTTCTTTTCTCTCTATCTTTCTCCTCCCTCTTTTGCGAGATATTTTGCTTTTTGCCTCTCTCTTTCTCTTTCACCCCCGTTTTTTTTTTCCTTTTTTTTCCTTTTTTTTTTTGCTTCTCCATCCGAAACCGACGTCCCCTCATTCATTACATGAATCGTAGGGTATATATATATATATACCCAAAAACCCTACCATACCAAACTACCTACCACCAGAGCCTCGCGGGTCTGGCGTATATATAGTTGACAAGTTTATCAGGGTGGCTTATGAGTTTCTTTTTTTTTTTTGCTTTTTTTGTTTTTGTTTTTTTTTTTTATTTATTTATTAGCCTTACGGACTCGCTAAGCAGGGAGAGGAGAGGAGAGGAGAGGAGAGAAGGGCGAGGAAGGACCAGTAATACCCGTAGAGCCGCGAAGATGGACCCTAGATGCAGGGACGCACTTAAGATGAGATCTCTGATTTATATTTTACGTATAAACCTACATCTATACACACACGCAGACACGCGCATTATGTACTTACTTCGTATCGTACGGAGCGTATAGACTGCCTTTACGTCAAACGTAACTACACACGTGTATATGGGGCATTCCACGCCAATTCGACCTGGGTTTTAGCCCTTGACCTCTTAGATTTGGCACGCCATTTTTTCTACGATTCTTCTCACTTCGAAAGGTACTCGGTTTTTGTTTTTTTTTCGACTCAATCGGAATCTTCTACAGCTTTTAGAAACGATCTTATCGACCGAACAAAATTAAAAATTTGAAAAAATTCTAAACTTTCAAATTAGGATCCGGAGTGGGCCGATTTTCTCTTCTTGCTTTTTCCGAAAAAACACGTTGAAAAAATTAGAAGCGAAAGTCATTTTACTGTGGATGGTTGCTGAAACATTTTTATACCTCGCATGGGATTTTTGAACATTTTTTCAGATTTTTCGCAACATTTTTTTTTCCTTCTTGATTTTGCCAATAAAAAAAAAAAAAAATTGCAGATGGTAAAGTGTTTCCGAAAAATTGGGAAAAAATTTTCAAAAATCCCACGCGACGCGTAAAAATGTTTCAGCAACCATTCGTAGTAAAATTACTTTCGCTTCGAATTTTTTTAACGTTTTTTGTTTTTTTTTTTTTTTTCTTGCGGAAAAATCTGAGAGGTCAAGGGTAAAACCCAGGTCGAATTGGCGTAGAATGCCCCATATGTATACACGCAACAAACACACACCTTATCCCCGATCCAAGCAACCCGCGAGTCTTGGGTCTAAAAGTCTATGTACGGGCCCCGCGTTGCAATCGTAAAAGTGGACGTCGGGTGGATTTTTTTTTTTTTTTTTTATTTAACCCCTCTTTATCTTTTCTACTCTGCTTCTTCATCTCGCTTCGCTTCTTTTTTTTCACCCCCCCCCTCCCCATCCTCGACCTCCGTTTCGTACGACACACGTGAGTGCCGCTATACTTACAACGTACGATATTTTTTTCACCCTGGCTCCTTCCTGCCCGGATCATTTCAACCCTCCCCCCTCTCACCACCCCCCTTCATCCCTACTTTTTTTTTTTTTTTTCTCATCCAGTCGTAAAGCTTAAACGGGCGAAATCGAACGGAAAATGTCAACGGCAAATATACACTTCCGTTCACGACCACGTATCGTTTCGCGCTTATGTAGTATAACCAGGTATAGATTATTATTTATACATGTAACGCATGTATCGTGCGTAACGGTAGGCGCGAAATCGCGTTCGGAGATTTTTTTTCATGACGATTTTTTCGTTTTTTTTTTTTTCTCCTTGCTTTACTTTGAAACTTTGGTTGACGATTTTTGTTTTATTTATTTTTTTTCGAAATCGTCAGATCTCGTTATTGTTATAGAATTCATACGTGCGATATTATAGTAGGCGTGAAATGTCGCGTCGTGATGTTAATTTTCGTCATTCATGAAATTGAATCGGAAAAATTGAACAACTTTGAAAATTTTGCCCGTGTGTTTCGTTTGATTTTGCACAATCAAGTTGCAGCATCGTTACGGTTTGCGTAGAATTCGGGTTTAAAAAAAAAAACATCGATCTTTCATACTTGATTGAATATTTAACGTGCCAGCTGGAAGTTAAGAAATTGCGGTCGGTATTCGGCGAACGTTGAGGAAAAAAAAACAAAAAAAATTCCTCAACGAATGTGATATAAAAACTGTAATCGGGGAAGATCGACAAGAACAAAAAAAAAAAAAAAAGAACTTTACCAGTCATTGCGATTACTTACAATAATTAATTCGTCAAAATTTCAACAAAACTAAGCTGAAATATATCGTATGGCTAAAAATGGCAGCGGCTTATAAATAACGAGAATAGAATCGAAACCAATGTTTTCACCACGATATTGACAATTTGAAATAAACCATGATCCTTCATTTCAAGAATTATACATCCATCCGTAATTGACTATCGTTATATTTGACTTTCGTTATTCGTAACTGAAAATTTTCTCTATTGTTGTTGTTGTTGTTGTTGTTGTTGTTGTTGTTATTATTATTATTATTATTATATCGTGTATCTACACGGATAGGCGATTTTGTGAAATTGGTAAAACAAAATTTCGGACTTGTATTACCGCTAGCGGTGACCAAACCCACCCTAAAACGGGGCTTCAGAATAATATGTTCGGATATAAAAGGAGAGGATAATAAATTCCGTGTTTCTCGACTCCGCTCTGTGCGACCCTCTCATCTACTTTTGCCCTACGGCGAGTTTCGGGGCTGAGAAGCGTGTTGACCAACAGTTTTCGGAGCAAAACTTTTACCAGCTTTTGTATCTTATACGTATATATACATATACATGTATATATGTATGTACACTGCATATATATGTACATTACATACGGTGACCGTGAGTATATATGCATTAGGGTTGTTCAAAAAAGAAAAAGTTTTACGTTTTAGCTTTTACCCCGTGAAATGTTAGTGTTTGATGCGATGGAGGAGAAAAAATTTAAATTTTTTTTCAACATTGTTACCTTTGTAATAAAATATATACCGAGAACGTGATCGAAAGACGTGTATTTTAAACAAGAAGAGTCGGCATAAAAATCTGAAAAAGATTATGCAATTATTTTTGAACAATGTGTAATTGATTCGTGGGGGTGTGATTGTAAAAATTCGTCAACACCCTAAAACACCGGACACCCTAATAAGTAATAGTAAAAAAAAATCTTCTATAGCGAGGGTCGCACGTAAATCGGCATTCCTCGTACACGGACAACAGACGCTAACGTTTCTACATGCACGAAACTTTCAGCCGGTGCAGCTCTCTCGCAAACGCGAGAAATCGGTTATATTCGCGATTTTTCTACCGTAGGTAAAATATATACGCCTGCCCGATCGATATTTGCACTGAGCCGCGAGATGCGGCGCGGGATAAAAATCGTCGCTGACGTTTCTTTTTTTTTTTTTTTTTTGGTTCTCCTCCGTGTTTTGTTTTGCATAAAAAAAAAAAAAAAAAAAAAAAAAGAGAAGTTGAAACAATATTTCATACCTTATACACCAGGTACTCGGTTTTGCACTCGCGCCTCCGAAATTCGGACAATTTTCCGAAAATCAGGTAAACTCTTCTGTTTTTACCATTTTTCCATTCTCTGCGTATATGTATACCATATATATATATATATATTTTTTTTTTAAATTGTGCACGCGTGTGTAAACTACATATTGTAACAATAACCGTACATAATACGCGTAAATATATATATATATATCGGGACAATCTCTTGGAAGTTGAAAATCAACCGCGCATGCGCCAAATAATTTAATCTCATTGGTCCGCGATGCAGGCGAGCCAACGTACGAAAAATGTGTACGTTTGAATTTTCAAAGAGCCTAAGCATTGAATTCCGATCGTTCCCTGAAGTATCAACTTTCCGACCCGACAACAAATGCTTCCCAAACATTTCCGAGACACCACCTCAATTATTTGAGATTCTAACCTCGAAAATTCGTATTTCGACCACATCGCCGCCGGGAACAAGGTTTGACGGCTGAAAACTCGCGCGTGCGCAGTTTGATTTTCAAGTTTCCAATAGATTGTCCCCGTATGGACATTACACGTGTGGTATTTACAAGCAACCGAGGGTAGCGTGTGGTTGGTACACCTTTTATCCGACGTCCGCGCGTTATTCGACGATTTATTTACGTAACACGTACGTACGCGTGTCGTAAGTATACATACATATATATATATGTATATATATATATATGTATATGTATTTGTGGGAGACTCCGCGGACTAGCCTTCTCCGTCACGTCCGTACGTAGGTATATGGAACATATACGCCCGGGTATACACACGTGGAACACATATGCTCGGCAGCTCATGAACATACGCCGTTTGTTCCTACCGGGGCATGCAATGGCCTCTATATACGTATGTATGTACCAAAAATGAACGGATCCTAACGCGGTTTCGAATTGATTAACCACCCTCTGACCCGTGCGACCCGCAGTCATAAATATTTCCATTTAAAGGCAGTCCGCTGTACCTCAAGCGTATGTATTATACATATACATATATATGCATGCATGCATGCATGTATGTATGTATACACGTTTTAACCGTCCTTGTATAATTTATTAACTTTAAACTTGCATCGGTCACCTGAATAATTCACGATCCTATACCACGTATGTACATATACATATATATATATATATATATATATATATATATGTATATTTATTTATGATCTATGTATGTATTACTTGTCCTAATATATACATGTCGGGGTTACAGGGTTCGAGTGAAAATTTCACCAACCCGTGTCTCAAATTTCTAAGATTCATTTTATCGTCACGCGTCTCTCACGGTCAGTGATTTCGTATGCGGCGCAAGCTTTGAAAGAGAAAAAAAAACAAATAAAGAAAAAGAAAACGAAACGTAGTCGTTTTTCGACGATTACGTGGAACGAAAAATTTTTTGTCCGCACGATTACCTCTAGTTTTTTCGTTTCTTTTTGTTGCTGTTGTTGTTTTTTTTTTTTTTTTTTGACTATTTTTTTATTTTTCCAGCTTATCCTCTGATTCTTGGGACAAGTCACGTTCGCTTCTGTTATATAGGTGGATAGGAGAAAAGAAATTGGTAAGACACAACAGTCGAGAGACCCGTGTTGCAAATTTTTTCTTTCTTTCCCCCCCCCCCCCCCCCCCCGCCCCCTCGGAACACGAGAAATTCGATCTTTTAACTACACTTACATGAGAATGGAGGAAAAAGTCTCATATTCTATGCAGAATGCAAAGACATGTAATATGGGTATTAGAAGAAGATGGGAAAGAAAAATTTGAAAGCTCGAAATTTATTTTTACGACAGCGCCAAGTTTTCCGCAGGGTGACTCGAGCATTTTCGTTTCTACGGCGTGAGATTGTTTCCTTCGCTTTTTTAGTTTTTCTCTTTTATTTTTCATCTTGGCGTGGATAAGAGTTGATATTCGAATCTCACCGCTCAGCTGTATGAATGATTTTGCAAATTTATCCCGCACTTTACTCGTTATAAATATTTCATGCAACTGACGAAAAGTGTCAACTTTTATTTTCTCTTTCGAGATCGAATGATTTTCTGTTCCTTTTTTGATTTTCAATTTATATTCCTTTTCACCGAGGTTGAAACGTAATTGGGGGAAATTTCTTTTCATCTTATCTCGTCAATCTTATCGTCGAAAGTATGATTTTTTTTTTTTTTCACCCCCCACGTGACTTTGCATGATATACGATTTTCAACGTACCGAATTGACTGTGACTTGAAATTTTTTTTATTGTAAATTTTTAACCATCTACTCCTGTTTTCGAATTTTTTTTTTTTTTCTTTAATAATTTCAAGTCTTTAAAAAAATGGTCGAGTGGATAACGATGAGAAACATCCTCTCCTCACTTTTCATTCCCATAATCAGGTTGCTCGTAGTTCTCTCAACGATTATTGCGCCGACATTCCTCATCACACTTTCACTCACAAATCTGTCCGCAGATATTTCGCACGGGTGGAAATAAACACACGATCATCAATATTATCCACCCCCTGTCATTCTTTTCGTCGAATCACGCTACCGCGTTTGTCATTATTATTATTATTGTTGTTGTTGTTGTCGCATACATATTTTTTCTCTTCAATTTTTATTTAATGTTTCGTTTATTTGTATTCTCTCCCCTCCCCTCATCCCCTCGTCGTTTTCTTACCCGCTTTATTTGCAACCCTAAAAAAGTACCCGCCTAGCGCTAAACGATCCGGAAATTAACCGCGCACGCATACGGAAGAAAAAAAAAAAATAAAAATAAAAAAAAAATTTCAGATTTCTGCAGTAATAGGACGGTATATAAATGTGCGCGATGACGTTGAATTGCGTGGCGTTATATTTACCCGCGTCGAGAATAATCGAGGGGTTAGGGAAACGGAGAGAGGGTGCTTTATGCCCCCTGCGTAAAACTGCACATATACATACATATATGCATACACCGTATACAGATATTATACGATTCACGGCAATTCTCTGCGGTCTGCGTATAATGCTCGCGATGCGCGTTGAATGTGCGATTTTTGCCACTAACCTTCCAGAGGTGCGGAAAAGATTTTTTTTTTCACCCGCAACGGAATTCCAACTGAGTGGAGGATTGCAGAGGTTTGCCGGTAAAAATTGTTGTTTTTAAAGAAAATTTTTTTTTTACGTGATTTTCTTTTTCGACGTTGTTCTTGTTGAGGATTCAGAATTTTTTGCCTTTTTTTTTGTTGCATTTACACTTGACTGTTTGATCTATTCGAATAGCATCTGTACGTATAGAAAAAAATCATGTTCGAACCGATAGAAAGATAATTTGGCAAGAAGAAATAAGAAAGAAGTATGGAATTATAGATAGAGAAGAGATTCGCCGTGGGACTTCGATCGGTGATCAGCGAAAAGAAAGAAAACTACAAAACGACCAGAATTTTATTACCAGTGGATAGATTTTCCGACGATTTTGACGTTTGAATTTTTTAACCTTGCAAATTTTTTTTTCTTTCTCTTTGCAAATATTGTTGCCATCGTTAGCGTTTGATGACAATTTGTAGGTTGCATATTTTTTATTACTATACTTTAAGAGCATCGAATCTGTTACAATTGCACGTAGTAACGAGAAACGGAAAAATACGTTGTAGTTTTTTTTTTTTTTTTTTTTTTTTATCATTTGTTTATCGGGGACGTTTTGCGCGAGACGCGCATTGATATTTGTTTTTCGTTCGTCGAGTATATCCTATGTTGTTTCAATCTTGTAGAAGCACATTGTGTCTAATTATATGTGTATACGGTACATATAATAATGTATGTGTAATGTGTATATGTATATATATAAATGTATTTGCGGCCGTATATAAGATTTACAAGACGTCTGCCAGGAGATTGAACGAGGCTTTGACACTTTGGATATTACGAAGGATTACTCGTCTTGTTGGGATAACACGACGGTATCTCGGAAAGACAGTGACAATGAGCGACGAGAGAGGGGTGGAGGGAAATCTCTTATTGTTAAATACGATTCAAGCGAGTTGTATAATAGAAGGTCTTGAGATTAAATGATTTAGATTTCCGGGAGGGGGTGAAGGTGAAGAGAGTTACTTTGTTTACGATTCACAAACGCGTGTGAAACTCGATGCCGTGTCTGTTGTGCCGTAAGGGGAAATAATTGATTTTAGAAAATTGACGTTTGGATCGTTGATGGGGAAAAGGTGGGGGTGGGTGGGGGGGGGGGGGGGGGGGAAGCAGAAATGCACGGAGCGATCCAATTAAAATTGTGGGTGTATTTTTTGACGATCGACGTTTTGATACCGTTTAATTTTGACGGTGATATATATTTTTTTTTTTTTTCTTGTTTCTTTCCCTTCTTTCTTTTACCTTTGTCGAGCGAAGTGGCGAGCAGAATCGTCGGCAGGAATAAAAAGACCATGTACCAGGAGAGACGGTCCTGCATCCTCGGTGCGTTCCGAATCCACCTGAAAAAAAGCAAAACGAAAAACGATAGATCCTTGTCATGCGTTTTCAAGTCTTTTTTTTTTTTTTTTTTTTTTACTATATTTTATTTCGATTTTACGCTTGTTGTTTTTTTTTTTTTTTTTTTCCCTTCACCTGCATTTCACGAGATCAAAGATAAAAGTTTTTCTCCAATTTTGAACAAGTTTTCGTTTTCCGGTTAAAACGCGGTGAAAATTCTGAAAAAAATTGATTACGATTTTGCTACATTGATCGAATATATTAGGTAGTAAAATATTGTCAGCAAAGCTTACGTCATGCGTATAATAAGTTTGTAATACGTATAATTGCGGTGATTCGGGTGAGTGGGGGGGGAAAAATAATACGAGGTAAAAAGTGAGGAGGACAGATATACTTTCAACCCTTCGGGATCGAGTTCGCCGTCTGCTCAACGGAAGAGGGGATTCATCCTTTGTCTCCCTGCTTTGCCTTAATTAAGGAGGCCGCCTAGTCACGCCTCCCACCCTCGAAACCACCCCCACACCCCCATCAACGTAGGCCTGTTTACCACCGCGTCGTTTTCCATACGCGCTCGTTTCGCCTCTCCTTACTACAACGGAATTAGGGTTGAAAATCGTTTAGGGTTTGGTAAATAACGAGCAACTTTTGTTGTCCCAGGCCTAGGAGCATACGGTAGTTTAGCCTTAGTTTTGTTATAACCTTGGCTTGGATGCCTTGTGTCACAGGAAAACGAGGGAACGAGCTTGCGAACAGGCGTGTTATACGACCATGCGACAATGCCCGCCCCCATTCTATAGTCGAATTAATTAACCCTCACCTCCCTTTAAACACTCGTTCATCCCTTTATCTGAGCGCGTGCCGATACTCGTCAACGTCACAAGTTACGCGCGTGTAGCGCAACTTTGGTGAGAAAAAAAAAATAAATAAAAAAAAAATAAAAAAACTTGCAACAAGGAAAGTGAGAGCTAATTTTTAAACGCACAGAATCTACCCTTGTTATTAAATCATATTTAATTTGATTCGATCGGGGTTTTTTTTTTAATTTACAACAAGTACCGGTTAGTCAGTTAGTTGCGATAAATAACAAAACACCCCGAATAAGAAAAGGTTTGTCAAAAGCGTAAATATCGAATTTTATCACGAATATAAATGTATGGTGTCGTAATGAGGGTGGATCGGTATTTCAAAATTAGTAAGAACTTTGTCCGTTATAAAATTTTGTTGACCAGTGTACCGTGACACTGTGCATAACTTCAGTTTTGTGGATAAAAACTGTGTTTTTGGAAAAAACTAAGAAAATCGTATTGCGATAAAACTGTTGTATCTGTAATATTTTAATATTAATTCTATTATGATAAACCTTGTTGCTAACACAACCGGTTTTAAGTTTTCATGTTACATAGAACAAGTAAATTTTCGTTGATTAGTGTAATGTGTTTTTTCAATTGGCTCGTTTTCTCTCTCTTCCTTTCCTACATTTCGAACTACATCTCTTTGTATTAATACAAGCTTTCAATGATATTATAGTTTTCGTAGTGACAGACCACGCTTACACGTAACAGAAAAACACTTTAAATGCAATAATGTGGTTGGAGGTTGAGCCGGGAATAAAGTACGATATGTAACGCAGGAATAAAAGTCAATTATTCCCTTTTTGCATAATAAACTAATATACGACGTGTTCTAGGTTGATCCGATAAAAATTATTTTCCCTTGCCATTTTTCATACAATTCTTCTAACTCTAAATAACACCCTTTAATCATTTCAGGAAATTTTTAAATGTCAGAAACAGACGTTTTTGAAATACTCGGAAAATATTGTCAAAGATTTTTTCATCCATCCTATCGTCTTAGGTAAAATTTGGAACTAGAAACTATTTGTTTTTATAATTGTTTGACTAATTTAAGGAAAAAAAAAATCCCAAATTTCCTCAATTCGGTATCTTTACTCGTAATTATTCATTCGTAGGCATCAAGCGTATGATTATACATGTACAAAAATGTACGATTATCAATAAAAATATAAAGTTGAGAAAATTTGGGATCTCGTTTTATCTCAAATTAGGCAAATAAATACAGTTTCCACTTCCGCATTTCGCATAAAACGATCGTCTTTGATCGAAGAATATCTGACAAATTCTTGAAAAATTTCAAAAATGCCTTTCTTTCGGACCCTTAAATATTTACAAACGATCAACGGTTGGAAAAAAAAAAATTCTTCAAATACTTGAGGAGTGCTTACTTAGAGTTAGAAAAATGGGGTTAAAAAATTATGCACAAAACCGAAATACGTGAGGGAAAATCATTTCTCTAGTTGGGTTGGAATACCTCACCCGTATATGTGAGGCCCAAGCGTGTGTGTATGTACAATATTCAATACACTCGCGTCGTTTCGCGGAGACGCCTTTTGAACTTTGCGTCAAATTTGCCAATCAACTCGTTAGAAGAGGAACGGCGAAGGGGATATTTTGTATGCCATTTGTATGTGTACATTCGCCAAATTGCCACACCCCCTTTATCTCTACGTCACATATATATTTCACTCGTTTCGTTATTGGACTGTTTTATTTACACGTTTTTCAGTGAAACGTATCATTTTTTTTTTCCTTTATTTTTTTCTTTCGCACCCTCTCTCTTTTGCCTCTATAATACATTTTACGTATACGTATATAATATGTATTGGAAAAAGTTTGTTACACCTATGATGCGTATATGTGTGTGTGTGTGTGTGAAAAAGTTTAATCTTATTTTCTCACTAACTAGGCGATCTTTTTGCATTATACATAAATATATATATATATATATATATATTGTTGTTATTATTATTATTAGGTACGTGTATAATATTTTATTTCAATACAGGGGTTGTTGCTCTGTATACGAGAGATCCTCGAAGTAATTCTCAAGTATAAATTATGCTGGTAACACGAGATCTTGGTATTCCATTACGCGTTCCGACACTCCAAACTCACTTTGATCATTGATGTTGAAATTTTTCTTTTCATCAGTTACATATATATATATATATATATATATGTATATACGTAGGTATATAGAAAGTTTTTAATTAAAAACTACGCTACCGTACCTTGAAAATACGTTATTTACATACGTGCGTTGCGATACCTGCATTGCCGAGTTTTTGTCAATAACGAATTTTCATTTGGCTCTGTAATTTCTCATTTCCTTTTTCCCTTCACCACTCACAACTCCTCCGTTTTATTTCCTTCGTTTTTTCACTTCGCTCTCGCCGTTCGTCTTGCTCGTCATTTGATATTTTTATTCATTCATTTAATTTTATTTTCCCCAGATTCCTTGCACCCCGTGACATTTTCCTTCTTCGAGTTGTGTTACGTAACGCGTATATATATATATATATATATATATATGTGTGTGCGCGCGTGTGTGTGTGTGTGTACGTGTACGCGGAAACCAAAGGGAAAACAACCCCAGCAACACGCTAATTTCTCTTTCTCATTTCTTTTCTGTCAACCCAATTACCACTAACGAGCTTACCGGGAACTCGTTCTTATTTTCATTTTCATTTTTTACGCTGGATATTTCTTTTTTTATTTGTGCATGGTTTGTTGTTGTTGTTGTTGTTGTTTTTTTTCGTTTCGTTTTCGTTCCTTTTCTTTTTCTTAAATTCCTACCCCGCTGCCTTGTAATTACTATTACCGTTGTTCCTGACTTCGTATATATATATACGTAAATTTTTTATTTTTTTTTTTTGTTTTTACTCGAATTGTTTCGTTATTCACTAATTACTTGCCTTTCCCCCTGCCCCTCAGAGCTTGGTGTACATTTGACGTAGTGTAAGTACATCCAGATTGGGGTAGAACGGGATGAGTATGATATTACTTGATAATATAGCTTTACTCGCGGCGGAGAGAACGAGAAAACCGGAACGAGAGTCTTAGGATTAATTTTCAATTTTCCGCTGAAATATACATACATATTTATTACACATATATATCGTTTGGGATAAGAAGAGAAGTTACGAAAAGACAGAAAGAAAAAAAAAAAAAAAAGAAAACACTCTCGATTGTAAAAGTATTTGTACAAAAAGAAATTAATCAGCTATTCACAGACATGTACGTAGGTGAGTTTATTTATTTATATGTATATTTGTCATGCGGAGAACGTGCGAGGCGAGGATATTTCGCGATTATTCTGTGACTCGATACTACGCGTTATGTATGTATATATATATATGTAGAAAAAATGAACGAACGAATAGCGGTTGGAAAGGAAGATAAATGAAACAAGGGAAAAGGGGAAAAGAAAAATAAAGATGAGGCGGGTAGAGACGAGCAGCCCTCTTCAAAAGTAGAGTGGGTTGAGGCAAAAAGCACGAATAGCAGGAGAGGGAGAGAAGCTCTCGCGGTAGTAATCTTATCCCAACTTTAATTCCAGTCAGGATTGCGTCTAATTATCCTAATTCTTGGAACGACGACTAAAATGAGGACTCCTCCCACCTTCCATGTACATACATACATACATACGTATATACATATATATATATATATGTATATCGTGTATATACGTACAGTATATATGCGGAGATGAGAACGAGACCGAAGCAGATTTCCCTCGCCTTGACTTTACCCCAAATAAAATGAAATGAAATAAAGAAAAAGTGGGAAGAGAGAATCAGCCTTCTGCGCAGAGAGAGAGAGAGAAGTAAAAAAGTTTGCTTATACGTAACGGAGGATTCTCTAATATCTGCGAAATTCGAGGTATATATATATGTATATATATATATGTACATATACACAATATATGTATACAAATCTCGCGGACTGCCTTAAGCATCGTGTTAAATTTATACCCATCTGTCGAGTGAAATTTCGAGCCTTAACCCACAGCTGATGTAAATGCATACGTATGTAATAATCTTATTTATACACTCTTTGCGCGCAGTAAATCGTTGAGTGATGATATTTGGCAAACGGTGGGATTTTATTGCGTTGAATAAACTTTAACGAGATAAGAATAATTTTTATCCCAGCGGTGTGCAAGGTGTGCATGTAACATTTGAATATGAATATACGACTTGGCTAAAATTTTATTTACTAAATTTCAAACGTTTGGGAAATTTTTGGCAAGAAGTTGAACAAAAAAGAAAAAGTAAAAGAAAAAAAAACGGAAAGGAAACGTGCCGCTTTGCCATTTTCCTGTAAATTACTCGACGAGTAGTAAATCCTTTTTTTTTTTTTTGACGAGGTGAATTCTTCTTTTTTCATATATATATATATATTTTTTCATTCATATATATATTTGACATATATATATTTGAACGAATGCCGGATGTACATACCGTCATATTGCACCCTTCGTTCGAGTGAAATATTTGCACACACATTTCGTTTTATTTTATAAAACTTCTGTACGATAACCGGTAAATATTTAAACTGTTACATTCGTGCACCTGCAGCGCGACTGTGACGATAGTTTTAAAACGAAACGGAACCGTTTGACTGATTTGAGTTGAACCCTTTTCACCGTTTCCTTTTTTTTGTCCGATTTATTTATTGTTTTTTTATTTTATTTATTTATTTTTTTTTTTTTTTTTATTTGTTTTTCTTCTCTTTTCATCCCGCACCGCGGGTCGATATTTTCGTTCGCTATTCTCTGTCGCGTTTATTCCGAGCCCCGATTCTGTCCATAAACTATACCGTATACTGTATCTATGCGTGTGTTTTCGGTGCGAAATTTTGTACCGTCCAATCAGATGGTGGATATAAAGTATAGTGTGTATAGTCCATGGTATGGACGACGAAAAAGAGAAACATCGAATTACGTGGATGGAAAAAAGTGTGGTTGAAAAACAGAGTACACACGTATGTGTGTGTGTGTGTGTGTGTGTGTGTATATATATATATTAGGGTGAGCCAAAAAAACTGACCCATCGAATCTATGGTCGGTGAAGGATTTGTTTGCTGAGAAGAAAATTCTATAGATTTTTAGATAGGTTAGTTTTTCTGACTATATATCGTATACCAGGTATACATGGATTGAAATTCGGTGTATTCGTTCGACGAGAAGTGTACAAATTTGGAACAAGGTTTTATTTCTTCCTCTTGTTTGTTTGTTTGTTTCAATATGAATAATTTTTTTAAAAAAATCACAACCGTGTTGTGATTTTTCTTTTCTTTTTTCAATTCGCCATACAGTCTGTCGGATTAGTATTGAATCGAGTTGTACGTATAATACGCGCGACGAATCGAAGAGAAAAAATGAAGAAGGAAAGCAAAAGTTACGAGCAGGTGGGAACGAACGCGTGTACGAGATTCGATTGAAAGATCGAACGAGCTTTCAATGCCATGCTTGTTTAATCTTATCGCCGAGTGTCGGACGGAACAGGCAGAGACAGTGATGTTGGACGGTTGAGGGCCGGACAATTGGCGTGTATGGCATAGTCGTAACTTGGAACTAGGCTATTCCGATTGTCTCGCTGCGGTCGAATCGTAAGAGGTCATCTCGAAGTGATGACCGGAGCTATATTAATGCTGCGTGGCGTTTTTATCGCGTTCGTATCGTGTGGGGTGGAAAAATGCGAAGGACCAAAATGTCGACGGAACGAAATCCCGAAAGTGAAATTTACAGACGGTCAAAGGAACGTGGATTGACCGTGAATACGAAATTACGTATAAGAATTTTTTCGAATTTAAATTTATTCAATTAACGAACAAACTTTACGCTTATTTTGTAAGATACGACGAAAATGGCGCGGCTTATTTTATTTTTTTTCACCGTCTTTGTATTATGGGACACTTCACAAAGAAACTACCAAGCCTAATCGATGGAGTCGGGAATTTGAGTCATATATATATAGATTTTTTTTTTTCCAAAAAGGTTTTGAGTTTGGAAATATACTCCTAAAGGGATTTTTTAATAAACCGCCTTCGCTTGGACAGAATCACTCGGTCGGTTTGAAAATAAAACTGTAAATAAAAAAAAAAAAAAAAAAAAAAAATAAAAGAAACTTTTCCGCTATTAAGACTGCGTACCGAAATTTACAAAATAATCGATTAACCTTTCCGGAACATATCCAATCATTTTAACCGACATCTTTTTCTTCCAAAACAGTAAATTTTCAAAAATTTCACCTTTTCCAGATTTTTATTCTTCATATTTATGTCTTATCTTTATAAATACTTCTATACTACACTGTCACAATTCTAAGATAGTCCAAGTATACCCCTGAATTGTTTCAGCTAGATTGGAATCGTACATTTGAAACGGTAACACAAAAAAAAATGTGACAGGTTTATTTAGATCCGGAGCGTTCATCGTCATCGAAAAATATAAATTTATTCTCGATAGGTTAATCGATCAAAACTTACCGATTCAATTATCATTTCGCGTTCGATTAATTATCTTTATCGACTGGATTAATAGATGAGTCGATTGTTTTTTGCTTAGTGACCATCGCTAGCCTAGAAGGGTTTCCTGTAGCAAGAAATTCTGTTCCATACGCATACCAATTAGTAGGTACGTGACGTATGAAAGATTTTGGAAAAGATAATTCTGCCGCTGAATTTTTCTTCGCCTAATACAGCCGTCTACAAGCATATTATATAATCCAGGTTCTTATAGTCTGGAGTCCGTAACTATGTATCAGACATTATAACTATCCAAGCGAGTAAAAACTGAGGAGAAGAAAAACTCTACTCGGTTATTAGCTTTTTTTTTCTGAAACTGCTCAAGATAATCTCGCGCAGTCGTTCAGACCTGTCGTTGTTCATCTATTACACATAATACATATCATTTGCAGTTTTGCAAAGTTGAAGAATAATTTCAGGGATGCGGGAGATGAAAAATAATGAAAATAAACTCGAACGAATTGAAAAGATTATGCAAGAAAGGAGCGCCAAGGGGCAAGAAAAAAAATTAAATCAGGTTGACGTCTTATTATTAAAATCGATCGCATATTTTTCAACTTTTTAAACCCGGACAGTCAAAGCTAAGTTTAAAAAATCAAAAAATCCTAAAACGTGGTCGTAAATAAAATCTACCATGTACATTTTTGTTATAGTTTTTGATTTTGTAATGTTTTCAAATAAAATCTCCACATCTTTCTATTTCCTTTGCTCTATTTTTCTCTCTCTCTCTCTCTCTCTCTCGCTCTCTCTTTCTCTCTCGTTTATTCGTATGCTCTAATTCTCGAGAATTGTTTCACACGGTTCACGATGTATGCATAACGTACGTATATACATATATATATATACACATATATATATATGTATATGTACGTATACGTTTTACAAGCAACCGAACCGCAGGGAATTTTCCGGCGTTTCAATTCTGCAATCGTATAATACACGCACGTGCACACATACATATGTATATGTAGGTACGTATTTCGTTAGCCGGCGTAATTTTCGTTCTATTTTTATTTTTATTTTTTTTACTTTTCTTCTCAATCTTTTTATTCAATATTTTTTTTTTTTTTCTTCCCCCCCCCCCCCCCCTGCCTTACCAACCGACCGCGCGACTACGATAAATATTCAGATTTATCTAGCGTTCATTTTACCACGGACAATACATACGTCTAACCGCAGGTGCGGGATACATCGTATATATTACATACCTACGTTATGGATTCACATTGTACGAATCCTTGATTTCGACGGTGAAATTGTTATTTTTTTTTTTTTTTCTAATATCACGTATGCATATATCACGGCGTACGAGAGCGTTGAATAAATGCAGACTCGGTAATTACATGTGCGATGAAGAAGAGAAAAAAAAAAAAACAATGAATCGGTTACCGCGAAATCGAGTGCGGTATAATAATGCAAATTGATATTACATACAAATGAGAATGAAATGATTATTCACGTTGTATTGTGTGAAATAATATAGAAATTATAACATCGCGAGAGAAAGAAGAGGCGGAAGAAATTAATTGGGAACAATTTTTTTTTTTTATTTTTTTTTTTCTTCTCGTCTCATTTATCGCTTGAAAATATTACACGAAATATGTTTTCATACGCATATGTATACATATATATGTATATGTACAACGTGCATGTATAAATTTTATGCCAGAATATTGCGGCGTCTCAATTAACTCAAGTTTCCGGTGCATATAATTAGCTCGAGGGAAAGAAACGGAGACAAAGAGAAAAAAAAAAAAAAAAAAAATATGGGGATGAATTGAGATTTTTAACTTTGAACTTGAAAGTTTTTTTTTTTATAACGACAAGCCTTCGCGGGCTCCGACTTTTTTCCTCGTTCTCGACTGTACGCTAATTATATAACGCGATAAAAAAGCGGAGGAATTATACATACATATATTATGTATTATATTATGTATATGTACAGGGTGTCACAATTTAAAAGATTCGTTACGTTTTCGGTTGACATAATGGTTCAATTGGAAAATGTGTGATACAAAGGTTGTACGGTTCAGGGTGGAACACGTGAAGAATTTTTATTCAAGCGGTCCAGCATCGTAATTGGAAAGCAAAATCAGTTTGCGAGGTTTACTCTACTTTTTTTAGTCAAACAAGGCTTTAACGTCAATTTATCGTTGCAAGAAAATCTAGCAACAGTGATCGTAATGAGAAAGAATAGCAATGGCAACGGCTATAAAACTAATTTTCATTTTCTACCTAGAACCACATTTTGTCGATTGCGGTAAATAATGAAAATAGTTGCAGACCGAGAGGTAATGGGAATTAAAAATTTCTCTCAGTGAACCATTGAATCGTCTGAAAACGTAACGCGTATTTCAAATCGGGACACCCTGTATAATTCAGATTTTTTATGTTTTTCACGCAAAAAAAGGGGGGTGGATGGCAACGGCGCGTCGTCTTGGAGAAAACTTGTCATTGCTGTCCGCAACTTTTTCACCGTTTCGCGTATGCTCGTGAGGTACATTATGCACGGTATCGAGGTACAGTTGAAGGAGTATACCCTTCCTGTTAATAACTCGCATCCCTGCTCCTCGTAGAATTTTAATGCATCAATTTCACGGCTAAATTTCCACGAGGGGGTGAAAGATGCGGCCGGCGCCTCTACGTCGTGTATTACAATCTCTTGTACTACGATATTCTGAACTACGCTCGAGTTTCGCGTGCATCCCGTACCTACTACACAGGTGAAATAAATTAACAATGTCCGCTAGCTGCGGGAGTTGTTGGTAAATTACCCTAATTAACCGATACGCTATATGTATCACACGATGTTTGCGCATGCGCAAGAGTTTTTATTCCCGCTAGACGAACGCGTTGTACGTATTACGTTAGGCGTCTGATTCTTTCTAACTTTTTTATTTCTTTGTGGTTTTTTTTTTTTCACACGTATAATTCATACAGACAAGGTAAATTATCGTCCCTTTCCATCGATCCTTTTTTGTACATTGTACACGGCACGACGATATCGTCAACTTTCGAACAGCTTTATTGGGTAGAAATTTTGATATCACTGGAATTTCGATGCACTTGTTTCTGTGGACATTGATTATGAAAATTATCCAATTTTTAGGCCGTATTGTTTACGAACTGCACACATTGATTAGGGAATTTATCTTGATACGACTTGGAATTTTTTTTTTTGTAAGCAAGTCTGATCTTTCCAAACGCGAAGTTCGTTTCGAGGCAGACTTTCAGGGGTAACCGAGAAATATGTTTGTTTTTTTCTACATTGTTATCGATCCGTACATGCCAAAGATTAAAAAATTGATTTTCATTAGTGTATTTTTGCAACAAAAAGTCGACACGCCGAAGTTTATCCCGAAGTTTTCAAAGCGGGATGAAAATGGGATCATATTCGTATCGATTCATCGTTAATTATGATCCCATATTAAATCCTGCACTCTGGAAATTTGTCTTTTGTCACAAATTTTTCGAGTGTCGGTTTAAAAAAAGGACACAGTAAAACAAAAAGAGAAAAGAAAACGAACCCAACCTGCTGCATATTCGCACGGGAAAAGAAATATCTGACGATAGCGGGCTGAATAGTATAATAACAACAATAAGAATCAGGGCTCGTTAAAATGTGTGGCATTGTAAAAGCTTTTCGCTTCCCCTATTTCCTTTAAAGACGCGTTGAATATCGGTACGGTTTTTCGTTACTTCTACCTAGCCGTTGCTCTAGATGTGCGATGCAGCGATGAGTACAGAAAGGGACTTGCAGGGGGACGTGCTTTCAGGTAGCCGTGCTTTTTTCGACGGGGAATGTCGATACGTTTGAAGCCAGTTTCTCACCGTTAAAGTGAGTGGAGGAGGACTGAGAGACGGCGCTGTCGGGTGCCGGTTTTTTACTTTGACGTCGCGTCGGATTTTCTCTGCACAGGCACACTCTTTAACGAGTACGTACCCCATTAGTCGAATACTTCTATCTGGCGCAAGAAGCCCCTCCACCGGTATACGCGATACGATCTATGTGGGAGCTTGGCAGCTTGCAGTGTGCATTTACGTGCGGCATTGAACGTCTTTGTTATATGGATAAGCTTGCAACGAGAGTTGTTTGCGAAAGTCGACGCTCAACGACGCCGCGTGGGCAACCGAAGCTACGTTTTAAATACGTGGCAATATCGAGTCAAGCTACTTGTTTTGAATTTGTTATTGTTGTGCAGGGAGAAGCTACGTTTTCAATACATCGTAGCTTTACAAAGTTGATAGCTACAATTTAAGTATATAAACTACATTAAATGATACATTTTTGTATAGCACTACAAAATGAAGCTACATTTTGAATACCTGGCAGTACCGAATCAAACTACTTGTTCTGAATCTGTTATAGTTGTACAAAGCGAAGCTACGTTTTGAATATTTCGTAGCTGTACAAAGTTAATAGCAACAATTTAATTATATGGTTGTATGAAATGAAGCTACGTTTTGAATACGTGGATGTATGGAGTAAAGCTACATTTTGAAGATGTGGTTGTGCAAATTAAAGCTACGTTCTGAATGTACTATAGCTTTACGGAAGAAAATTACGTATTGAATACGCAAAAACGAAGCTACATTCTTAATATGTAGCTGAACAAAGTAATCCTACATTTCAGTTACGTGGGCTGTGTAAAATGAAGCCAAATTTTGTACATACGGTTGTGAAAAAATGTAGCCACCACGATTGGAATATGTAGCAATATGAAATGAAGCTATGTTTCAAATATGTCACAGCTGTACAAAGTTAAGCTACAATCCAAGTGTATGGTTTTACAAAGTGATGCTGCGTTTTGAATACATAGCCGTACAAATTAAAGCTACGTTTTAAATAAGTATATGCACGAAGCGATGCTTCATTTCAAATGTGTGTTTGTACAGAGTAAAGCTATGTTTCCAATTTACCGTAGCCTCACAATGTGAAACTACATTTTGAATACGTAGCTGTACAAAATTAAGCTGCTACTCAAGTATGTGGCTGTACAAAATAAAGTCGCATTTTGGGTGTGTATAAACTGCACGAAATGAATCCACACTGTAAATTTGTAGGAACAAAAAATAAAAGAAACGAAGTTGCGTTTCAAACACGTAGTAATGAAAAATGAAGCTGTAACTCGAATACGCAGCGACACAAAAAGGTAGCTTCGGTCTTTTATCTGCCGGCGTTGAACGGTGAATCTTACAGAAAACCCCTGGTATACACACACACTCATACGTGTGTATCGAGAGATGTAAAACGCGGTGCAGGGCATAAATCGACTATCCACTTTCCCCCCCCCTGTCCCTCAGAACTTGATATTTATGGCGGGGTTTAAAATCTAAACATAGGTATTCCCTAAGCTCGCGAGACAGAATCATTATTTCCCAATTTTCTCCCCAACGTCTCGAGATAGATAGAAAGAGAGAGAGAGAGAGACAAGGACGGCAGGGACCGAGGATAGAGGACTGGAGCTTTTCGTTCCTGTAACCTCTTTCTCGCTTATATCCTTCGCCCCGCGAGTAGCGATCCTTGCTTCTGTCGAATCCCGCCCCCCTTCCTCGAACCACCCTGTTGGTTGCTCTATCTCCTGCGGGGTTCTCGGGTTCCTCGACGTCATGGATTGGACTTTCATTGATCGTCGAATTCCGGAATAAGGCGTCGCGGGGCGAGGAGGGGGTGGCAGAGGGACGAGAAAGGCGAACCGTGGCGGCTACAGGGAAAAAGGAGAAAGAGAGAGAGAGAGAGAGAGAGAGAGAGACGTCGCTTGAAAAATTATACTCGTTTAACGGTAATGAGTCGTGCAAAGGACTCTGAAACGAAAGTCAGTCAAGGTGAGAGCTGGAGAAGGAGAGAGAGAGAGAGGTGGGGGGGTGGCGGGGGGGTGCGAAGGTGGAGTAGGGGAGGGAATTCGAACGGGGTAGATGATGGTGGTGGTGGTAGTGGTTACTGGGAAAAGATTCCTTTCGAGGGAAAACATTCTATCAAGAAGAGAGTCCCGCGATACGAGACAGTAACCGTCCCATCTTTACATAGGTATATAGGTATACATATATATATATATACATATATACATATATATGTATGTATATAAGTCGATTGTATGTATATGTATATAATGTACATGCCTACACAGCCGAGGCGCACGATGCCTGCAAACCGAACCAAATCACCGACCCCACGAGCACAACGACGACGACGACGACGACGCCTTTCCACGACCATTCGTTTAATTAATTCGACTTGATTTCGCCGTCTATACGCGGTGTAGAGAGTGATGAGAGAGTGAGTGAGAGAGAGAGAGAGAGAGAGAAGGGGGTTGAAAGGTGGGAAACAAAGCGGAGAGAGAAAGATGGGAGAAAAAAGGAATGGCCGGAGTAAGGGAGGGGTGAAGAAGCGCGAGAGGAAGAGAATAAAAAATGGTAGGTATAAGGGAAAAAGGAGAGAAGAAAGATGAAAGACCGCGGGGAGGTTAAATCGAACCACCATTATTCAAACACACCATACTTTTCTTGGCCATCGATGTATAATACATATATACCTATATTTATTTATATATATATATATGTATATTCGCGTTCCATGCGTTGTATCCAGTATGCAGGTGAATGTATAAACCTTATACGCCGTGTATACGTTACAACATTTTCTCATCCCTTACATTTTTTTTTTTTATTTTTTTATTTTTTTTTTACCCTACGGTACGGAGGAGATCTGTGTAAGGTAGGAAAACGCTGCATATATTTATGGGAAAAATGTCGTAAATACATGCGTGCCCTGTATATGTGTATATGTACATATACACGTATGCTATATCGCGATGATTGAAATCGAAAGGAAAATAAAGAAATAAGTGAGAAATAAAACGTGGTAGCAGAAACACATTCACCACGGATTCGATAAATGTGAAAAATGTAAATTGAATTTTTACCCGTACGTTGCGTAGGTGTACACACTCGAATTCTGGCGTTTCATCCGCAACGCGCGAAACCGCGACGCGTGTGCGTTTTTAATACAAGTTGTGCGCGGAATCTACTTTTCCATTTTTTTTTTTTTTTTTTTTTTTGATTTTGCTCTTCGATATTCCCGTCAACCGAAATTTCTTTAGCTTTTTGTATTTGCGTTTTTTTCTTTTATTCAATTTTTTTCCCCCGTGCACGCGCCACGCCACAGATCCGCAGTTTATGATGCACTGGACGAGAATTAATTACGGGTGCGTGAAATGGAATTTTTACTATTCAATGTTTGATTAATATTAACAACCACTTTCCTGTTTCCACTCTGTGCTTGTGTATATATATATATATACATGTATCCTATATATGTATATACGTAGGTCATATTATATCTATGACGCTAAAAGAAAATTGGTGAATATATTTCACCGTGGGAAAAACGACAGGTGATGTTTGCGGTGTAGTTTATACACACGGTTTGCGCTAAATGCATTGAATACATGGTATTATATAACACAAGATGATAATACGCAAACCGTTTCTGGATTATGAAATTATTCCCTCGCTTTATTGTTGTTTGCCACGTATGCGTGTGAATTAATTTCAGTTTTCAAATGCATTCGGTGCAAAAAGGTACGCGTGCAAGAGCAGCCTCGTAAAACAAAAATAAAAAAGAAAACAGGTTTAAAAATCGAACATTGTTCGATTGAAATAATTACCTCTTTTATTCGACTCGGAGTGTGAATTTTTCTTTTTTTCGCATTCGAAGTTTACGGGTGTTTTCAGTTTTTTTTTTTTTTTTCAACTTCTTCATCCAAAGCTGCAACAGTTACGACTTAAAAAGTATCAGGGTTCTGCACTGAAAGATGGTTTTAATTCCGGTTACCGCTCGGTTCTTGAATATTTTCATTTTTTACCACGATCGACATAATATAGTTCTAGGTAGGTAATGAAAATTAGTTTTCTAGCTGTTTCCGTTACTATTCTTTCTCATTACGATCACTGTCGATATATTTTCTTGCAACTGTTGCGAAAATTTAACGCTCGTGCAACGATAAATTGACGTTAAAGCCTTATTCAAATAAAAAAAGTAGATTAAACCTCAGAAACTGATTTTGCGTTGCAATAACCAAAAAAGGATCGATAATAGCTCGTTTTTCGTAATTCCAACAATATTCGAACAGTTTTTTTTTTAACGATACCTGTTTTACTAAATTTTTTCAGTTACCGTAACAAATGAAATCTCTCTCAGTGCGGGTAAACGAGAGAGAGAGAGAGAGAGATAAAACAACGAAACTGGCTGCATCGGACTACGTTTACGGTTTATAAACGGGTAGTTGAGCAACGAAACGAAGCAGATCTAGTTGAATGCGATTCAGCGAGTCTATAATTACTATTCGCTTCTTTGCCCCCCACCCCCACCCAGCTTCTGGAAGAGTGGGAGGGAGGGAGTTAGGACACAATGGGTGGGCTTGCAGGGTGAGCTTCACAATGCTCGGAGTAAACCCAATAAAAGCCGTCAGTAATGAGACGCGCCTTGGCTCTCGGCTCGAACCGGCCCATTTTTCTTTCCACTTTTCCGCCATTTCCCACCCACCCTTACCTTCCCTTCCTTCGCTTCTTCATTTCACTCCCCCCCCTCCCCGACCGTCTTTTATTCGAACCCTACCCTTTCACGCCGGGTACTCTATAATACGTACATACACATATATATACACATATATATATATATATATATATATACATACGTATGTATACCTTATACTTTATACTTTCCCATCGGTAACTATTCTCGCATAATACCGATATTTCCCGACTTCGTTTTCATCCCCTTACGTCACCACTTTTGGAAGCAACGTCGAATCAAACTTTTAGTTTTCCGTGACCGCGAACGTACACACACACGTATATACATGTATATATATATACATATGTGTGTATGGTACGTGTGTAGACGTAGGTATGTATTCATATGTAAAACTTATGCGCGCGTGTGTGTGTCGTCTACCCCGCAGCTTGTACCCGGCAGCTCTATACCTTGTAGGTATGTACACGTATACCCAGACTTGCGGCAAACTTCAAGCTCGTCGAAAAAGTTTCAACGCGCGGTGCAGATATATATACCCAACTAACCATCTTATATCTACCCACCTTATACCTGCCTACCTACTTCTATACTCGCGCTCAAAGATTCTTTCACCGCGTGTAAGAAGTCTGTGGTTATATAGGGGAAAAGGGGGGGGGGGGGGGGGTTGGTATTGTAGAAGGAGGAGGGTTGGTTTGATAAAAACGTTTCGTTTCTTTTTTCATTTTTTGTTTTATTTGAAAAAAAAAATTTTACTTCATACCATCCCTTTTCCTCGCGTCGCGACGGCGCCCAGATTTCCATTCAATTATACAAATTATGTCCGCGCGCGACGCGATATGCGAGATTGGGATTTTTTTTTTTTTAGTGCCTGGAGATATTTTTTTTTTTTTTTTTTTTACCAAATTTAAAACATATCAAATATACAGTACTTGGTTATCTGGATAATTTCGACACCCTGGCGACAGAGAAGAATTTCAGGTAATTAACGTATCGGTTGTGATGAAAGGCGCCACCCATATCTCGTCCCTCCCGCCCAGGTTCGATAATTAGGCTCTGAGGGGCGACTAATTACCGATGGAGATGATTAATTTTCATCGTCTAGTCTGGTCGAGGTGTGTAATTTTCATCGTCTATGCGCACTTAACGCGCAGCCTTTCGTCCTCGGGTCTGACCCGGGAGATTCTCGATTATCTTCACTCTACGAGGTCATTCTCGAAACATATCAGAGGCCGGGAGGTCAAAATTCCGAAAGACGATTTGTCAAAAACCGGAAATTTTTCGATATACGAATTTTAAAACAACGAATGATCAGTCGACCGAAATTGAGATGTTCGACAAACGAAAGTTCATTTAAACGAACGCTCTTTTATTTAAAAAAAAAAAAAAAAGGATTGTGCGCACGGAATGCGGAGATACGAAAAAATGACAGGTCGGAAATTAATAATTGAGAGCGGCTGATGCTTCGTACAATCGAAAAAAAAAAACGTCGACATTTTGACTCTTCGATATTTTCGCGATGCACGATATTTTGTCATTTGCAATCATGCTCGTTCTAAAGAAAAAAACAAAACAGAAAAAAGAAAAATGTTGGTTTAATAAATTTATTCGTACATTTTTACGTTCTATATTTTTTTATATTTATACAAGACTGCTTTTCGTATTTATGTTCGTGCCGCGTTTTTGAAACGTCCGTAATTTGACTTTCGGGATTTCGTCCCGTCGACTTTTTCGGTCCATCGTATTTTTGTACACCACCGATATTAGGGTGGCGCTCGTTTAGGGCAAGAGACGAATTTTTCTTCGGACGCCCGCCAAATGAGCCGAAAATAATTCAAAAATATAATATCCTTAAAATTTTTCAGATTTTTATATCAACTTTAACTCCTCCCTGTAAGAGGGTCGATTTTTACATTTAAAATACACGTGCTTCGGCTACATTCTAACTATACATCGTATTTTAAGAGAAATAATTTTAAAGTAAAAAAAAAAAAAAAATGCCTTTTAAAATTGAGCTAAAAATTTTCCCAAACGGAAGAATTCTTTTGTCAATAAATAGGTCCTTCTGAGCCCATAGATTCGATAAGTTAGTTTTCTTGGTTCGCCTTAATGGTATATACTGTATATACACACACACACATATATATATATATATATATATATATATATATATATATATATTATATGCACGATGATTGCGTTACTCTTTCCTCGTATATGATATGCAGTTAGAAATCGTCGAGTAAGGACTTGGCTGCACCGGAGCATCCGATATACGATCCCATATCCTATTCCGGTTCACGGCTGCATGCAGCGTAATTGAAAACTTCTTGTTCAATTTCTATTCGGAACGGATCGACATCCCCATGAATGAGGGGAAAGTCCTCGCGTTGCATTGCGTTAATTAAACAATTATTATCAGATGTGTGATTGATCCATATCGAGCTCTTTACATCCCTCTACATATACCAATAATTATTAATTAACGCATTCGGTGATATGGTGTGCATTATAATTTGTGTACGTTGCATCGCTGACACAAAATCGAAGAATTTTCTATAATACGAATAAAATCAATCGTCTATTATGTGTACCGTGAAAATCTTTGCAGGTGAAAAGTCGATTTGAATCGCGTGTATCGTAAGACGCGAGAATTTTACCGTCATTTTTTCATACGTGGCCTTTTTCGGTGGATTACATGAACCGAAAAAGATACCTGATACGGCTGAAAACTCTTTGTACATACGTACATTTCATATATATATATATATATATATATATATATATATATATATAGGCAGAGAGAGAGGAGTGATATTTGCGCGGAAAAAAGTTTTTCATAAGTCCTTGGCGAGTTGCAGGACTATCGGGCAAAAGTTGTCCCGCAAAATTTTCGAGGATCAAGCGGGACGTAGAGGGGAAAAAGAGCAAGAGAAGCCAGAAGGCGGGAGGAAGAGAAGAAAAAAAAAAAAGAAGAAGAACCGCACCGGCGGAACCGCCATCGCCAAGAATGAAGTAGAAAGGAATGGAAAGAGAAAATAATCGCGTTCGGGTGGGAAGGAGGGGGAAGGGTGTAGTGGGGTACCAAAAAAAGAAAAAAAAAAGAAAGTTATTTTCGCCCGATCAGCCAATATTCTCACGGATCACGAATCTATTCACCCCGGCAACTGTCGTTATTTACACAAGGTATAAATTTTTAATCCCGAAAATCGCGTGACCACCAAAAATTATAAGGAAACTTCGCAATAATCGTTACATGCCAGTTTCGTGCGGTAACAAAGTATAAAAAAAAAAAAAAAAAAAAACAACACAAAATTAAAGAAGATATATTCAGTTCTTGACTTCGACATCTTTTCAATTTCATTTTTTATTTAAATTTCAACTTGAGCAAACTTTTTAAGGGTTGCCGCGATGAAAAATCGCAAATTATTTCTAAGAAGTTTCTCATCCATTCCAACTACGTATGTTGCATACCTGTATGATAATGTGCAATGTCATACGTCTAACGTTGTTATTACGAGCATTGCGCGTGACGATGATCAAGTTTACAAAGATCGCGTCGAAGTTTGATAAGTTCGATAAACACGCGGGTGTACGTATAATGTATTAGTATACTCTGGGTGTGAGGAAAAATGAATCTCTTGAGAGTAAAGTACGGCTATAGATTACGAAGGTATACACGTGTAGCGGCAGAATGGTGAAAAGGCTCGTGTATCTAGGATCTATATTCTAAAAATTCCTTTTCACCTTATAAAATACGTTACGCACACACACACACACACACACATATATATACATATGCATTATACACCTACAAGGTAAATGTAACATCTATTCTGCAAAGTCGATAGCAGCGAGCTAGCGACGAGAGGTATCCTTTTCTACCTTGGCGGCGGTACGTTGATGACTTCGGATGATGGTAGTAGATATTCTTCTACGGTTTGTACGAAAAAAATTTTACGTCGGAGAAAATATTTATCCCATGAATAGCTGGGGCTATTAATTTCTATATTCTCATACGATGGCGACGACGACGTTCGACGATGCATCTTTGGGAAAAATCTTTACAACTTCGCGTCTTGAGTGATGTTCGAAATTCAATACACCATTGGCGACAAACAAAGCATGATATTATTTCGATATGCCAATACCTCGAAAGTTATTCGAAAATTATGCAACCTGTAATGAATTTTTTTACACCTGATGTTTCGATATATATTTATATGTATATATATATATAACGTTATTAACTCGAGCCTCATATTTTCATTCATCCTCCTCTTCTCTTCCGCGTTCATCTATGCGTGTACCTCTTGTTTATCTTTTTATTTTTTATTTTTTTATTTTCTCTTTTTTTTTTTTTTGTTTTCTCTCTCTTGATTTGTTTCGTTTTATTTTGTTCTGTTTACGAGACCATTACTCGCGTCCAATAAACGTGCGAGGGTGAAACTAAATGGATAAATCACGTGGGTCGTAGAAAATGACAGAATGAATGACACGGGCGTTTCTTGGGGGAGGGTACGGGATGGTGTGTTAGCTTTTATTGCTGGTTCACGTCTTCCATACACACACACACACACACACACCATATTCCTTGCACACGATCGTTCTCTTCTTTCCTCATCTTCCTTCCGATACGTAATATCTGCGGTGTTCGATCCGAACGTCTATGGCGTAGGTCTGTACAAGCTTTATTTCCGAAGGGTTGTACGGGAATTGTCTATTGATTCGGTATTACACGAAAGTGAGAAGAAGAAAAAAAAAAAATAAGAAGAAGAAGAAGAAGAAGATGCTACTGCAGCAGCAATCATAGCAGACGTGGCAAGAGAGAGAGAGAGAGAGAGAGACATCCGGTCTATTATCACTGTTTGCCGGCTGCGAGCTGATATGCCTGTCAAAGACAGAATGCGACGCAATCTTTACCCCTGGTAAAACGCCCCCCCCCCCCCGTGGTTAAGGGATGTCACGAAATTCCAACACCGAATGGTTCCTGCCGGTGTTACGTTGTCATACCGATCGAAACGAAAAACCGACACCCGTCGCCTCTCCTACGCGATCTGTCTTTGCGTCCGATACTTACTCGCTTGTATGTGCAATTCGCGAAACCTCGGGTATATTTATCACATCCAACCCGACACGCCGGGTGAAGAGAGAGAGAGAGAGAGAGAGAGAACGAGCCGCTATCTTTAACCCCCCGTTTCATCCCCTCTGCCACTTTAAGCCACTTTCAAGTTAACCCCAGGCTAAATTTGTACCGCCTGCAACGCGAAAGCACCGAGTATTGTATTTTTTATTTATTGGTTTTGTGCTTTTTTTTTTTGCGTTCTGGTTTTGTTCGATCTATTGGGAAGAGAAGGGCTGAGGCATGTTTTCGTTTCGAACACGATCCGTTTGAAAATCGTAACGGACTTATTAGCTGGGATTGGGATATACGTTCGCTTGGATTACGTGTTACAGATACGTAAAGGTTTATCCTGTTTTTCGAACCCGTACTTTTGGTATTTGAGGAAAGAAAAAAAAAAAGAGTGAGAGAGAGAGAGGGCTTCTTTTAGCATAAATATATAACGATAATCGGGATTCTAAGGGACAAATACGCCGTGCTCGGTGATTTTAAATCCAGTACTACGACGACGCAATTTTTGTTTGCTTTGTCGCGGAATGAACTAAAGTGGAAGAAGAATGAAAAGAAAAAAAAAAAAAAAAATGGAAAAAGCGGTAGACGAGAAGAAGCTCCGAAGATTGTTAAAATTTTTATGCATTTTGGAGGATCTTGTCTCGTGCACGGTTATACCTCGTTTATGTTTTACATCGAGACGACTCTATGGCTGTGGATTTGCATGAAAAGCTTGAAATATATGCACGCAAGTTCGCAATTCGCGGATGAGTTCAACCCCCGTCTACCCCATCCTTTCATTGCTTAATACGTCTGAGATTTTGATATGTCTGGAATATTGGACATGCCGAGACATTTTTCGCGTATGATTTTTCTCGTCGCTGAAAAGGTTACCTTTTTTTTTTTTTTTTTTTTTCTTATCCAGATTTCACATCGAAATTGAAAAATTTATATTTTTCGTTCCAAGAAAGCTGAATTTTCTCGCATTCTCGGTCAATCGGTTTATTTTTTAATTCCTTACTTTTTCGTTTCGCCGAACGATGCGAACGATGTACGAAATGATAAGAATTCCGCGCCAAAAACCGACGTCTGTTGTAATAACACGATAGTTTTGCCATTGCGGAGTGAACAAGTACCGTGAATAAAAAAAATACTTTTATACAGCGAAGGGTAATATCATTAACAACGAACTAGCGCGTCTCTTTTATCTTTATTTTAGTTATTTATTCATTTATTTTCCTCTCTTTATTTACACATCTTATGTATATTTCGATTTATTTTCTTACATTGTTGCATCGTACATTTGTTTATTTTTATCCATCTACTCGTTTATCCATAAAGTTTTGTTCTAATTTTTCTCCCACTTTCTTCGTTCAGCGATGAATATTAACGTTGCGTTTCCTCGTTGTTTAGCTTACAAGTTATTCGTCGTTTTACTCTTTTGCCTATGTACCATTCATACACTGAGAAAAATTTCATTTTTCACAGTGACTAGAAAAATTCAGTAAAACAGGCATCGTTGAAAAAACTGTTTGAATATTGTCGGAATTACGAGAAACGAGGTACGCCTGACCATTTTGCGCCATCGTTGATAAAAAATGAAAATAGTTGAGGCCCGAGCTGGTAACCGGAAGTAAAAATTTCTCTCAGCGTATGCCCGTTCAAGGTGACTTATCCTCGGATGAATAAACGCCTCCCTCCCTCTCTCTCCCTCTCTCTCTCCCTCTATCTCAGTATCTATCCACGCTTATCCGGGATTTATGCGTTCTACGATATTTAGGGCAGGCGCCAGGGGTTGTTTTGCCCTGGCCAAGCCGGCTCCTTACACTTCCTTTGGCAAATTTCGCGGAGGGATGTATTTCTGCACCGAACGTGCAGCCGGCGCCTGCGCGCCTCTATCGACTTTATACGCCTCGTCGAGGAACCCGAAACTCCGCAACCAACGCAACGGTTAGGGTGAAGAGGACGCGCGTAAACCTTTCTAGGTGTGCGTGTGCGTGCGTGTGCGTGCGGTGGCAGGATCTTGGAGTCCTCTCGAAGCCCCTTCGCAGGCCCTTTTGTGTCGCAACCGTATACCTGCAGGCTCGTCCTCTCTCCTGGTCCCTACTCCCGACACTCCTCGGAGCTACGGCGCATTATTATTAATATCTCTGTTAATATTACAGAAGTTTAGGGAGAGGAGGACTCCTTCTGTCCCGAACCGAAACCTCCTTCGCATCTACCTTCAACACATCCGTATACCTGTATGGATGTATATAGCTATTATCTAGTATATTATGTGACCTGTATAACTATCCTTGTACCGTTTACGGTGCGACATCTACATTTCCGTGATCGTAAGATCGTAAATTAATCCTCATCAAGATGTCCTTGGCGTTGAGGGAGGAGAAAGAAATTTTTTTTTTTCTTTTTCAACAACTTCGTCGTTTGCGTCTCGATTTCCAAACCTTCCTTCGATCATAATTGTTATTCATTCAACCTGTCGCTGCGATTTAATCGTAACTCGCAATGGAAACATTTTCTCAAACGTCGTATTAATTTTGTTATTCGGCACGTTTAGAATGAAATTATTTTTGCACGAATACTTTTTCCCACGGATCAATATACTGGAAAGATTTTATATTATTTGTATAATTTTTGTTCCGAATTGATGGAAAAAAATATTTTGCAACATTCTTGATTTTTCTCGTGTCATTTCTCGATATCTTTTGTTCCAATTTCTCTATGCGACGTGATCCTATTTGTTATTTTACGTTCAGCGCATTAACTAGCGGCGAGCGTGTGTTACATCTACACGCACACAGAGGCATATAGGTATATAGATACCTTATAAACCGCAAAAGTTTCCACCCCTATATATCTCGAATCTTACGAAATTTAGGGGGTGTTGCAATTATACACGCGTGATTATATAACGGGGAAACTTTGCACCTGGGAGAAGTGATATTTATATGTATATATATAAGTGTGCGTGCGTGTGTATAATTCGCATAGCGCGATAAGGATTCACCCACAAAATATAGGACTAGATATTAGGAGATATATATATATATATATGTATGTATGTATGTATGTATGTATGTACATCCTGGCGTGTTTTGTAATACTCGGAGAGTTTCAGACAGTTCAACGCGTCTGAATGTGCTGGTAATTTTCGTTTTGAAATACCGGCGGTCTATGGGCTTAAAATTGTGAATTGGTGGAAATTGGTTGGTCGTTGAGATTTTTCTTACCTGATACGAAATCCTGTAAAACCCGATCGTATTGTTATGCGAAAACGCGCGAAAGTTGATCAAACTGCGTTACACGATGTATGCGAAGAAAATCTTGGCAGGAATTAATACGTCTGCACCACCCTGTATCGACCTTTCGATCGAGGTGTGGTAAATTTTTTTTCTTCCCTTATTAACACGACAGTGAAATATCATCTCTCGCAAGCTTTTGCATCCTCGATTGAAACGGATGTATTGGAAATATGAAGGAAAAAAAAAAATAAATAAAAAAACAACGAGGTACAGACGACGTTTGGCGAACGGTATTTCAAACATCCGTCACATCGTCCGTCAGGCGTATAACGTCCGTGGTATTATGTATAACCAACCGGCAGGAGTGACGGGGGGTTGACGTCGTTCGGAAATACCTTGGCTCAACAGGGTTAAGAATGACAGATCGAAGACCGAGGCTTTTGACACCCTCCCGAACACAGCTGTGTTATTAAAAATTGCCACGGGGGTAAAATGGCGGGGATCTTCGACGAGACGGTGAAGAAGAAGAAGAAGAAGAATAAGTTTTGAAAACAAAAGTAAACAAAATATCCCCTAGGTTTTACGTTATATTTAATATCCCGACATCCTCGCGAGTAGCAGCAGCTTCGAAACAAGTCCGAAACCCTCCGAGGCTTACGGCTAACTGTCTGTTTGGAAACTTTGATCATCGGGTGGTTGTTTCGGCTGGCTCGGATCTTTCCGCGTCTTATAAATCGTCGAATTTAATCGAGATACGTGTCGGGTACTAATTCAAAGGGTTGAAACGACGTGGCGTCGTATACTTTGGATTCGAGCTATTGTTGGGCACGGGGTGAAAAAGGGTTGGAGGGAGGAACGGGCAGGCGTGTTACGGTAAGTTTCCGAACCCTGAACACCTGACAGACAAACTAACTGACGGGTATAATCCGAGCTATTCCATCGCGTTCACCGTTCGAAATTTGCCACGATTTCAAACTTGATCCTGAGTTACCGAGGGTGGGAGGCTAGGCTGGCTAGACCACCAAGGTACACGTCTAACTAACCGATAACTAATTTACTCTCTATAACCTCTGGTATACGTTCCCGGGGTATTAGCTGCAGGTGGGAAAAATATTGCGATGGAATGGGATGAGAGTGAGCGAGTTACGCGTATTACATAATGTAATAATATATGCTTCGACATCGGCTGGGTGTCAAGTTTCTCATCCATGTTCGTATTTCCGGTAGCGATAAGTATAGCGGAAGAAGACAAAGTTGATGGGAAAGAAGATAGATTTTTCGAAAGACGTCTGTCAAGGGTTACTTCACTTTAGATTTTGTAAAGTCGAGTACATTTGTGACTGTTGGATTGATTTTGCGCGCAATGCGTGCTTGTCGATTTAAATTGTGTGTATGATTTGGATTAACTGCGAGATCGATCGGCTGAAAAGAGGATTTATTGGTAAGCGGTACACGGAGAGAAAAATCTGAGAAAAATTACCCTGCTGTCTATGATCGTGATGTAAAAGACACCCAATGCATTTTTTATTGATGCGTGTTACAAAAATTATAGGTTTTTATGAAAAAAAATTACTACCTTGCTTAGAAACTATATATTTCGGCAGCAAAAAAGTTTAAAATGTGACGACGCATTTTTCATTAGGTGTGTTTTACATCACGATTATAGTAACAGCAGGGTAATTTTTCTCGGATTTTTCTCTACGTGTAGGAGAATTAACGTCTATAGCGAGAAGGTCGAACGACAATTAACAGATTATTGTTTTCGTGTTTATTTTGTTATCGTTATAATTTATTTGCTTAGTTGAAATGATCGTTGCTGTGTTTATTCTTTTTATTATTATTTATTTCTTGTTGTTTTCTTTCGATAAAATTTCTTATAAAATAGCGTAAATCGATCATTCGTACCGTAGAAAATGTTTGGATGGTGAATAAATTTGCGTGCAACTATAATTTAATCGCATGTTCGAACAATTCGTATCAATTCGTCAAGGTATTTATATACCTGCGAGTATACATCTTTCGTAGGGATAAAGAAAAGCTTGCGTTATGCAGGTATAATGAATTGTTTGAACCGCGGATGCGCGTGTAATGCTCTGTAAGCTGCGGTTGTTGCGTGCCTGATACAACCAGACATGTATTACAGTTCCAGAAGCCCCAAATGCAGCTGCGTGTATGCTTTGCGCGCATTAAACTGCAGAGGCAGAGAGATAGAGAGAGAGAGAGAGAGAGAGAGTAGTGTAGGTATTCTGCATGAATGGCCGAGGTTGCGGAGAGGAGAGAAGCTCGTTGAACGCGAAAGCTCGCGAGCAAGGTGAGTGCAGCCATGATCTTCTGTCCCTCCGTGCTTGCATGGGTATGTAGACACACGATGCAGAAGCACTGTGGGTATCATGTATAAACGTGCCAAGCGTGACGTTGTAAGTTCATACGGCATTAAAGGATTTCGTTCACGACTGATGTTACGGTCGCCAACAAAAACGCAATGCCGTACGAGGATTTGCCGAAGGACAGACCGCGTTACGCGTGCTTACCTTCGCGTTCTCCGAGTAACGATAAAACGTTCGTTGGACGTTGGACATTAAAAATGCTCCGAGTAAACGATACAGGACGTACGTACTCCCTGAGTCACGGAGGTCAGACGAATTTTGGTAAAACTGCGCGCTTCGTCTTCGTTCGTGTATTATTTGTCTATAAAGCGAGTGGAAATATGTATATAGCAATAAGTTGCGCTTCGAAACGGTCAGTGAAACTGACAAGGAAGGTATCTCAGGTCGAACTGTCGGATTTCATTTCTTTTGTAATACGTTGTGGTGGAATATGAAAACTAAGCGGCAAGTGTGTGTGTTTTTTTTTTTTTTATCCACCAGTAAACACTTTAACGGGTCGAAACCAATCTTCCAAAGTAAGGCGTGTCAAGGGGTGATTTGGGAGTTTTTTTTTGTTTGTTTTTTTTTTTTTTTTTACTCAGAAAATTAAATTCTTCATTTCTCGTTATGGGAGAACTTTTTCCGGTTGGATCGGTTGGAAAAATGTCATGTTCTTGGGAGTGAAAGTGCCAAATCGCCCCTTGACATGCCTTACCTTAGAGGGTGGTTTCATCCCCTTTAACGTGTTTAATGGCGGATGAAAGAAATACGTGTCGCGTAGTCTTTAGTCTATTATAATGTATTACGAAAGAAATCAAATCGCAGAGATCGATCTGGGATGATGCTTTTCTTGTGACAAGGGACGTAAAAGCACAAAAGTTGCTTTTCCTCACGAATTCATCTCATTCTGTGATATGTTGTAGTACATGATGAAAACGTTAGAGACGTGTTTTTTTTTTTTTTTTTACGTGCCAATTCGGTGCTTGAGGGGTGAAAACCGCCCCCAAAGTTTACAACGAAAATTTGACTTCTTGAGATTTTCGACAATGGTGTAAATTTTTTTGGACGTAACCGATCGGGCGTTCTTCACTTTCAACAGACGAACAGATGATATGAGCAGTATTTTTACCATTTGGGGTTGCATCCCTTATTTCTTAGGGGTGAAGTCTTGGGATATTCTTTATCGTTTCTTCACGGACTATAAAGCGTATCGCAGAATAAAGAAAACCGGTGTTATACACACATCGGGTACTTTCCTTGTAACAGGGGTGAGCTTCGTTTCGAGAGCGAAGACTGTGGAAGAGAATTCACAGCGCGGTGTGTTTGATCGAGGTAGCGGTGGCGGAAACTGGGACGTTTATTTGATGAAATTATTCTTCGGCGTTCGTTCGGTGGCTACACGTCAACGACGAATCAATGCAACGCCTCGTGGCAGACGTCGATGGTGGTGGTGGTGGTGGTGGTGGTGGTGGTGATGAGAAAGATAGAGACGGGGGAGAAAAAGCGAGATGGGTAGACAGGTGCGAGGGAAAAGCCGATGGTCGGGGTGAATATCGATTTGATTCTATATCATTCGTCCGTTTCTCCGATGGTCCCCGGTGGTTTATTTCGATCACGAGTAGAACCGATGGGCCGAAGACGATATGCCGGAATGAATTTTTCAACGCTTTGAAATACCGCACGGTTCATTTTGATAAACACGCGTCGAAAACACCCCGAAGTCGATTTATGACATTTTGAGAACTCGGGGGCTGCTCGTTACTCGTTCGTTTCCATTTTCACTCTCCACTCTCCATCGATATTACACGCTTCTCGGCAACTTGACGCTTTGCGGCACAGCGTCTAGCAGGTACACGAGACACTGTTTTTTGATCGGTTATTCAAGATTTACAATCAACTTTTGAGATATCGATGTGATTTTTTTTATCTGGATTTAACTTGACATCTGAGACGTCGATGTTGATGTTTTAAGAGGGATTACGACGTTTCCGAAATTGTCTGTTTTTACGAAATAAATTTAATCGTGGGAAGGTTGTATTGACCAGAAAAGTGGAACTCGGTAATATTGGGTTTTTCGGGTGGCTAAAAATCAATCCGATGTCGGAATTTCAAAATTAAAGACGGCAGATCCAATATGACGAACTGAAATTATAAAAATTGATCCTATTCGCTTGAAATTTGTTCCCCGGGGGTTTTCAGGGTCGCTAGAAACTAATCTAATGTCATAATTTCCAAAATTCGAGATGGCGGATCCAATACGGCGAACTGAAAATATAAAAACTGATTTTTCCGCTTGAAATTTGTTACTTGGAGATTTTCGGAAACCGCTGGAACCTAATCCGATGTCAGAATTTCAAAATTCAAAATGTCGTTTCCAATACGGTGATCTAAACATGTAACATTTGTTACTCGGGCGTTTGCGGGATGATATTTGGTGACTTCAAAAAAACCCCAGCGTGCATTTTCGAGCTCATTCCGATCATTTTGACATTTTTACTCCGCCATATCAGATCCGCCCCTATTTTTGTATCGGGCAAGCTCGAAAATCCTTATATACCCAAGTTTCAAGGAATTTGACTGCAGGAAAAAAATGTACGCCTTCAAAAGGTCAAGACATCGCTGTAGCGCGCGGTTTTTTGTTTTTTTTTTTTTTTCAACGAGCCAACCGAGGGCGCAATCGCGCTGATGTTTAAGCGGCTCTGACGTCGTCGTCGTCGTCGTTGGTAAGAACGGGGGCGAAGGGAAGAAGAGGGTGGAGGATCGGCGACGACTCGGTTTGGCAAATATTTACGATCCTCGGAGCTTCGACTGTCGCAAGGGAATTCGGGGCTTCGGTTGACACGCGATAACGAATGGCGATATCCTAATCACCTGTCCGAGGGTGACTCTTCGCCAGGCACATCGCTGCGCAGCAAATTCCGCCATACCGCGAACACACACCCGAATCATTTCAATTACACGTCGCGATTCGCTTTTCCGCCAAGTCAAATGTTCACTGCAAACATCGGAGTATCGCGCGTAATATTTGTGCTCCACACGCGTACCAAGTCGACGAGTGTTTTCAATCATTTCTCGACGTCGATTCATCGAATATTCATGAACGGATCGTCGATCCTGCCCAAGTGATAACAAAGTGGTTTGTCTTTGAAGAGACGTTTCGAAGGTAATCTGGGTTATCTATTTAATCTTCGATCCTGTGAAATAGTTCAGGACTGAAGTATCGGACGAAGAGATCAACACCGTATGCGGAATATGTATATATATAATTTTCAACACGAATATGAAAAAATTTGCCCTAATATATTATCGAAATGAATATATCGACAAGTTTGAACAACAGAAGCTGAGATGTTCGGCAAACGGAGAAATGGTTTTATGATTAGAACCATTCAACGTCATTGAATTCTGGTATTTTCGATTCGATTCTAATTTCTTCTCGGTGACCGGATTCTCGAAAAATTGTCTGAAAAACATTCAAGTAATTTTACAACGTAGTACAGTTACATGTAATATGCTATAACTGTCGAATAAACAACCCTTGTACCTTACTTGCAACAATCTATTTTCACTCGCTCTAATTGAGATCTTTGCGGTAAACAAAGCGAGCCGAAAACCATTCAAATCGGATAAATAACAAGCAAGCTTAAACGTATTCAACGTTCCAATCGAACAACCGCTTTTCAAATCGTCGATATCCTTACGGCTAACGGTGCGATTCGAATTTTCTAAGGTTCAATTCATACCGTAACATTTGTTGGAGATTTTTGAATCGCATTTTCCCCTCTTACCATCCATTGATTTATCGTTAAACCTTGGTTCCCATTCGTTCTCGAGGAGGCTGCCAGCTTCACGCGCGGTGTAAAATTTCCTACCCGATTACCGAACGACTGTAAGAAGGAAACAAGAGGAACGGCTTTGCTTCTTGCAATTGAATTCAGCCAAGACGAACCGCGACACCGGGAGGCGTTGAAAGCCATAGTCGTATGACGTAATAAATTCGCAGACTCGGCGATACCGGCGAGTTCTCTGCACGTTTGCGATTATCACCCCGGGTAGGATCTTTGTCAGAAATTGAGGGACGGGGTAAGAAAGCAAGTTTTCTCAAAGTACCCACCTACCAACGGATGGCTTATCCCGCGGCAAAACGCGAAGCAAAGGATTAGGCCGAAAGATAATACCTTGGCTGGTCGGCTGATGACTCCGAGCATTAGAGAATCTTCTTCAGATAACTTATCACGCTCCCGTTTCTCCCCCCCCTTCGCAAGCCTCGCCCCTGCCGATCCCACCCATCCACCCCCAGGTTCCGGGATCTCGGATCTCTCTCAACTCTCGACCTCGCAATTTCTTCTCGGCTTCGCAAAAGCGAAAAAGATCCCGACCGTCGTCTTACCGCTCGGCTATTGATTTTCACCCACCCCTAACCACCCCCTACCCCACGGTTATAACTCAGGGTTGAATGTCGCGGGGATATTTTTATTACACCCGGTATGAAGAGCCACACGTACATTGCAGTCCGTGTACGCCTTCGTGGATTTGGCTTCGATCCTGAACCCGCGCTTTTTATTCTTCCGCATCCGCATCTTCCACCGTTTAACCATTGTCTCGTTTCTCATTCTTCTTTCCTTCTTCACTCACCGCTCTCTCATTCAATAAGCGCGAAATCTTTGGCCAACTCGCTTTCTTTGTTTTTTTTATTTTTTTTTTTGTTCCTCACCCCTTCGAGACACAGCTCCAACCCTTTTACTATCTTGCATCTTCTATTTATCGTCGGTGTATAAATTTTAAGTGCCAGCAATATTAGCAGCGGTAGCTCTGTAGCGGTAATGCCAAAGATGCAATTCGGATAATAGCAATCGTTCGACTGTGATATGCGCCACGTCATGCGAAAACTGATATGGGAATAGCCGAAAGCTAACCGTTACTAGGGGGTGCTGCTGATTTTGCTGATTCTGCCGGTGTGCTACCTCGTATTTATTTCTTTCCCTCTTAGGAAGAAAAAAATTTACTGCCGATCGATCACTTGACGGATCGAAAGAACGAAAATTTCCAATCGTCAGCGGTTCGAACGACTATTTTTTCACAGCCGATCAAAAGCCTATCCCAATTCGGTAATTTTCGAAATTTTCAATCCAATATAAATACACTTGATCGCCGGAGCTTTTTTCCTCTTTCCCTTTCGAAAAAGGAGCTTTTAAACGAACTTGTCATCATCATCGTCGCCGTCATTATAATCGTAACTTTGGAGTGTATGATGAACGTTGTTGGAAAAGAAAAAAAGGGCAGAGAAAAAAGAAAAAAAAAAACAACCGGCGTCCTTTGTTCATCAATCAATGCCACTTTTGGTGGCGTTGAAAAGTTATGCAAGCTCCGCCGGGATGTCTGTCCTGTGTAAATGTACCGTCATATAAGTGATCGTGAAAATCGAGAAGAGTACAAAGAGAAGGTGAGAGAAAGAGAGAGAGAGAGAGAGAGAGAGGGAGGGACGGAGGGAGAGTTAAATAATGTCAAAAAAATAAACAAAAATCGAAAAAAAAAATAAAAAATACACAAAGTAAATGCACGGGAGGTGGAGGATATACATACACATATATATATACATATGTGGTGTTTGTGTGTGTAAAATAATGGGTTACGAGTTGGCCGCGTATGTTCGACGCGCGGGCGAAATTTGTGGCTCGATTTCGTGTTTCGATCAAATTTTAACGCGGGGCAATCCTCGCGCATCCAAGCCAACCCTTCGTCTTTTCCTTGCCACCGCCCCCTCCCCCTCTAGCCGCCGATCCGAGTTTGTAGGTTGAGTATACGTATAGGTGAGGAAACCTCCAGAGAAATAAACTTCTTTTTACCGAGAGATTTTTCGATTCCCGGACGGAAATCCTGCCGCGGCCGCAGCCGCCGCCGCCCGGAGAAACGCGTCCCGCGGACGAGTCGGGCGGTAGATGTCCTGGTATCCTTGGATTATTTCCACCATTTCTTCACCTTCCTTCCCTTCTTCCTCCTTTTCCGAAAATCTAGGCTATCCAGTCCTGGGTTACAGACGAGAGCGAGCGAGGATGTATCCCGTCCGCTCTGAGACTTCTAATTTATTTTCAACTCCCGCTGCCGCCCCGGGGGGAGCGGCGAGGGGGGCAGGGGGTGGGGGTGGGGGTGTTACAGGTACCGAGGAATTTAACAGAGTGCTCGTAAAAGCTGTAGGGGATTCGGGCAAATATCTGTAATACGTATATCTGTAGATACATTGCGGTTGAGGAGCGAAACCGTGCCCCCCAAAACCTATAAAAATTAGAACCTTAGAGGCAACCTAGATAGTCTAAAAAATTGGAATTCTTCGATGTAATCTACTTCTACGAATCGTAAGTTTAGGGGAAGATTTTTCTTTTTTTTATGGTTTTTTTTTTTTTTTTTTTTTTTCTTCCATCTTTCAATCAAGTACGGAATTAACTTTTGGCCAAGTATATCGTAGATTGAAATTATTTATATGTTCTCACGGTTCGCAGATTGAAATATTCCGAAACCTCGATCACTTCGTTGCGGTATAAATGTTTCTATCACGTAGGACCGAGCGCGGCGCGATGGGATATCGATAATTTGCAAATCACGTATACGATATAGCGGGGAGAAATTATTCTCAAGTTCGAATTTAACGACGGGATATCGAAGGTGGTGAAAACAGGGGCGAGAAAGAAATTTTAAAAATTTAAAAAAAAAAAAAAAAAGAAGAAGAAATCAAAGAATCAAACAAACGGGACACAGATAAGGAGGAAGGAAGGAAGGAAGGAAGGAAGGAAGGAAGGAAGGAATTAGAATCGTCTCCGTCATTCGTTTGACGACACGCCGCGCGCCGTGTGGACAGGCAATATTTTTCACCACCCCTCGACGTGAAATATTTTCAGGTCCCACCCCGTTAGGTAATCGAAACTCATCGAGGCTGCTAATTAAAATTCGTTACGAGGTGAAATATCGCCGCGGTAAAGTTCTTCCCTACGGCCATTGGTGGATGGGTGGGGTTGGTATCTTAATTCCCGAGCCCCCTCAGCCGCGCCTAGCAGTCTGCACAAGTTAGCTCTTCCGTTCGGTTGTAAGGGGTTGGATAGAAGAAAAAAGAAAGGAACCAAAAAAAAAAAAAAAAAGAAAAACCGGACCTAAAACCAACCGTATACCAGTTCGCATTCCCCTCGCCCGCAAAGCTTCGAACGTCAAACCGCTAATCTGGTTCATCTTTTTTCGGCTCTTTTCCTGCCCCCCTCCGACCACTCCTTTTGTTTTTTTTTTTTTTTTTTCTTTTCTGCAGCATTTTCCGCTTTTTCGCCTGCAGGAAAAAAGGATCGCCTCGTTGGCTACGCGCTTGGCTTACATATCGTAATAATACATATATTAATATATTATACACGTATATATGTATATACATGTGGTGTCTGAAATCGTGACTTTTATCGTTTTAACGGCAAAACATTGTGCGTACGTATAATATGTATTGTGCATATATGTATACATATGTAGAAGTACGCAAATCTGACGGGGTTTGAAAATGCGCGCGTCTATTTCAGGAAACGCTTTTTATGGATCACGCGCGATTTTTAACTTTTCCGTTTCTCTGTTTTTTACCTAGTGGACAAAAAAGGAGGTTATTGCGATCATACCGAGAATGAAAATTTGAGCTTTCACTCGGTATCAAACTTTCGAGATCTTGGATCTTGATGATTTTCGTCTCAATCGACGCGGTTTTTCTAAACTTGGTAACGATTATATTTTGGATTTGATCGGTTTAGCACTTTTTCAATTGTTTGGATTAGAAAATTGTAAAAAATGAAATGAAAATTATGACATCTTGAGAATGGATGAATGGGGATTTGAATGACAATTGTTACCGTATCGTTTTTAATTTTTTTTTTGGTATCTTTGGCTCGATTTTAATCACGAATTTAAAATCAGATTTGCAAAATTCAAATTTGGCGCACTTAATGGGCCGAAACAAAAAACTGAAACAATTTGCATTTCTATGAAAATTAGTACTCGAAGGTTTCTCCGGTGGCTGATCACAAATCTGAGCTCAGATTTTGTGAAATTCAAAGTGGCGAATCCAATATCTCGAAAAAAAAGTTTAAAAATATTCGGATCTTGGTTGTAATTCACAGGCAGAGATGTCGTGGGTCACCGATAACGAATACAAGATCAGACTTGTAAAATTTGTAATAATGGATTCACTTTAGTGATTCAAAATAAATAAAAAAAAAAATCATATTTTTTTCACATAATACGATAACCGAGTGCCTTTAAATCGTTAATCACGAATACAAATTTTTAGTTAACAATTCGAATTGGTTATTATTATTTATTTTTTTCTCTGTGAATTTGGAACCTGAAGCCAGTTATTTTTTTTCTTTTTTTTTGCTACCGTCATTTGTATTTCTCCGGACATGTATAAATAAATTTATTGCACCAAAATTTTTTAATATTCAAAGAATGAATAATTCCTCTTTCTCTCTCTCTCTGCCTGTCTCTCTCTTTCTCTCTTCCTTAAACTCCGGAAGTAAAAATCCTTCGAAACTTTTCAATCCATTCGCGAAAAATTTCGTAGAACAAAATATTAAAAAAAAAAAAAAATAAAGAACGGACACCGCAATACGATAAATAGCTGACGGAAACGAATAGAATTGTAGCTTCTCCGTTTCACTCTATCTTTCTCTTCCCGGAGCTTGATGGAATAGCAAAGTCTTGACTCGTAAATTGTAAATTGGCTCCGAACGTGTAACTCGGTGATAGGTAAACGCGAATACTTATACACCACTACCGCGAAGCATTAATTAATTCATGTTAATTGCAAAATTTAATTAGACAATTAATTTTAATTAATCAACTATGTATACATGCGACTTCAGACCCGTACATATGTATACTTATGTATCCCCGCGCGAACGAGCCTCTGGCTATATGTATATGGGTGAGAAACGATATCTCGAACCCGGGTCTTTGAAATTCTGTTTTTTTTCTAGTCATTTTTTGAGCGCTAAAAAAAAAAAAAAAAAAAAACAAACAAACAATAAAAAAAGAAGAAAAAAAGAAACGAAGCTTGCGCACATCGAACGAACGATCGTTTCGGATAACGAAGTAAAACGTTATCATCATGTGCGGAACATTTGCGGCGAGGGTATATATATATAGAAGTTTTGGAATTCGGTGATACAGGTTTGCGTTTTGAAAGCGTGATTTAATCCTCGTAGCTTCGCCCTCGAAGCTCTTTGTATATATATATATATGTGTGTGCGTGTGTGTGTTTTTGCTTTTTTTTCTTCTTGCCGAAATTGCGACGAAGTTCGCGTTATAGGCGTATAAGGCGTAACGTTTAATTATAAATACACCGTAGTCACGTTCATTCTACGTGTGCATACATACGGAATCGAGGCAGTCAGCGAAAGTTGAAGGGGGGGGGGGGGGGCGGGGGAATTTAACTTCGGATTAGATCGCGCGCCTCGTTCCGCCGAGAAGTGGAATCCTCCCCATCCTTCCCCCCCCCCCCCTCCCCCTTCACCTCCTCTTTCACCCCCTTCCGCTGCTCGCGTCACCAACTTTATATACGTATATATATGTGTGTGTGTGTGTGTTCGTGTTCACGTAATCACGACATATACATACATATATATGTATAAATATATGTACACGTCGGGTGTGACGTCAGAGGTAACAAGGATACCCACTTACAAACCTCGTCCTTCCCCTCCTCGCGGTTCGTCACTTAAACCCTTCATCCTACACCGTTCCCCTTTATCGCGTCGATTGTATTATTGGCTATGGGATAAGAATATGCTTGGGAAATTTACGTGTAACGGAAATACGGGTGGTGAGGGTGGGTTAATATTCTTGTATAAGTGGTCAGTAGAAATTGGTATTCCGCGAAACTTTGCTGGAGAATAGGAGATAGAGATAGAGATAGAGATAGAGATATAGAGAGAGAGGGAGAGAGAGGGAGAGAGAGGAAAATACAGTCGAGATATCGCGAGATTCGCTACACAGGAAATGAACCGATAAAAGACAGAGCCAGACTTGTCGGGAAAGCCACGCCTCGTAGAATAATATTCGCAGGGGAATTTATATGATCGTCTGAATTTCATTGTAACAGACTGAAGTCTGATAAAGGAATGATGTTCGACTTTTTTTTTTTTTTTTTTTTTTTCTTTTTCTACGTCGAGAAGCGAAGCGGGTTCGCAAGGAATTATCGAAGATCGTTGAAAGTAGAACGAAGAAACAATTATTTTTAACGAAATAATTGAGAGTTGAATTTTTTTATTATTCTTTGCTGAAATGTATTACTTTCGTTTTTGTTGATGTTTTTCTTTTCTTTTCTTCCCCCCCCCCCCCCCTTCTTTGTTTCTTTCTTTCTTTCTTTCTTTCTTTAGTTTCAACGAGCCTTCCGCGTTATCGATAACATTAGGTGTGATAATAATTTTACTTCGATTCTAAATTCATTCGCTTTAATAACGTCCGATCAGCTGCGGCTTATCGCCTCCGACCGGCACTTTCGGAAATTAGTTTTATTATTAATATCGAAACTCCAGACGGTTGAATAAATTTTCTACCAACGAACGAACGTCACCGGTGTGTATAAAAATAATAAACGAATATAAATTACACAGATATATACATGTACATGTGGATAAATAAGCCGTGGAGGGTGAACGAGTTGGCATTAAGGCCAACGGCGTGACGGGGTTTTCATTAATCGTAAACGAAACGGAAGTTTGTGTATTGCATTAGCGTACGTGGCTTTACGCATCATTAAACACACGCACATACACTTACACGGAAATTGAATACCGGAACACTTTACCTATTCGTCGTTGATATTCAATAACTGTCAAGTTGAAATCGAAATGATGCCATGTCGTATGAATAACGAGTGTCTGCATATTTATTCATGTATGTTATACTGTACACTATACATGATGCATGTCCATTAGCGTGTGCGAGGGATTCCACGTCAAATCGAAGGAAAGAACGAGATTTTTACCCTCGCCACTTTTTATGTTTTCGCTATTTTACTTTTACTTGAAGTTCGTGTCGAAAGCATCGAATATAAACTTAATCCAGATTTTCTTGACCAAGCGTTATCTTACCACAGCTAGTCGAAAAATCGACTTTTGACGATTATTCATTTTTTTCTCAAGTTAATCTATCTCGAATGTCAGATGAGAGTTGGAAAAAGTTTCGCATATTTGGACGAAGTTTGAAAAAATTATTTTCCGCCATTTTTCGCACCACGTTAAGTCACTGTTTCCATAAAATATGTTCGAAAATCTTCTGTAACAATACAGCGGTCCGATCGAATTGGCTGAAATTTTTACACAGTACGTCTTTGTCGATACCGAAGATTGTCTGTAAGTTTCTCAGTGGGCGGAAAAGTGGTTCAAAAGTTGCAAGTAACTGTTTACGTGAAACTGTGAAATTTCTCACCTATACGTATTTTATATCATAAACTTATATTTCTTGGCTTATAATACGATATGAGTTATCGACTCTTCTGATATATTGCGACTCTTCATTCCGACGATTCTGATATAACGCAATTCTATATTCCGAGCCTTTTACGAGATCACTACTCGGATTTCTGACCGTTCTGATTCTTGATCCTTCGCATTCACGAATTCGAATAGATGAAAATTCTACTTTACGATCCATCCGAAGGTTGTTTATTTTTGTTTGCGAGCAATCGCATTTGCCACATTCTGCGTTTTTTTTATCGAAACTACACCGAAACAGGGTATGGAAAGATCTGCCAAAAAATATACTCTCGAGTAGTTCACAAGAGAATCTAAAATTTTTCTGTCAAAGTAATTTTTTTCACACGTCGTCCATGTTTTATGCCACGCGGGCGCGTAAAATTGAAACATTGTTGAAATGAATTTATCGGATGAATTGTCGCGATGAAATCACGTGTCGAAAAATTTCTGAAAAAATTCAGAGTTCATACTTTTAATCTGTACTTTGACCGCTACTTGATATCAAGTCTTTAAGTCACATGTTATTGTGCTCAGTCAATTTTTATAACAAGATATTGTAACATTCCATGGTTTTTGGGGTTGCTGATCACGAATCTGACGACAGATTTCGAAAATTCAATACGGCGGATCCAACATCGTGGAGGAACGTTTCAAATTTCATCTCAGATCATCAAAATCTGATCTCAGATCCCAAAAACTTCCGAACAGAGTTTTGTCTCCGCATTTGATGGAATTTGAAATTTTCATCCGCCATATTTGATCCCCCATCTTGAATTTTTACGATCCTATTTCAGATTCGGAATCAGCGACCCAAAAAAAAAAAAAAATTTGTAATTTACGCGAAACGTGTACGCGCGTAAACGGGGTAACTTTTTCGAAAATGAATTGTGCCTTCAAAGTTGACGATTTTTTTCAATCAATTTCTTTCCAACAACAACAATCTGCATTATATCCCAACAATCGCAAAGGTTGAGCCGACGTCAATCGAGATATATCGTTGAATCAGAAATTAAATCACACGTATCTATCCAGTTTGACCAACGCTTGATAACAATTCATTTATGTACACGCGTACCTAATTACCTACATATTACAGACCCGTGAAATATATATCTTTGGGGTAAATGTGTGCGCATGGAGTAATTTTCACACACAATGTTCAGCCCCGCATAGTCTGTAATTAGAAAATTGACCGAAGCGTGGACGGTAGCTTCCTATTTCATTTACATTATACCGGTTGGGGTATATTTACATATAGATGCATGCATGCGTGTACACGTATGCAAACTACTCATCCACGTTCATTGGGTTCTACTAGTTTTATGGTAATTCAATTCATCGCGTTCGTTGCGTCAATGAACCGTTCCTAAAATGCTAGGTTATTTGAATTTCGGAAAATGACGGACGAAAGAAGATCGTAGTAAAAGAAAGAAAAGGAAAAAGACATAAACAATAATAATTTATTGCATTTCGAGGTATATACACACATATATATATATATATATATACATATGTTAGGGTAGCCCTTACTATTGGTAGAAAAATTTTTTTTTTTCTCCCACCACTTAAACTGACTCGAAATACTAAAAAATGATTTTTAAACGTGAAATCCGTTTGTAATTTTAATATTAACCCGTGCCCCAAAGGCTCTTTAAAGAAGTTAAAATCGATTAGGAGTAATTACGAAGGTAAAAAATTTGAAAAATATAAGTTTTGCATAGTTTTTCCTGAGAAAATCAATGCCGTTATTCGTATTTCGACAGCGTTACTTTTTTGACGTGAAACAGATACGAGGAAATCGAAAAATAATCGGATCAAAAAATCACAACGCTAGATTGCCAATAATTATGTTCGGAGATGTTAAATTTTGATTTTCAGCTCATTTTTGTACAAGTTTCACCTTTTTTCACATTAAATATTTTCCTTAAAACATTCCTCATTTCTGCTTCTTTAATTCAAATCCAACAATCTCTCATTTTTTCTAATTAAAAACGTTTATTTTTTACGTATTTATTAGCGATTAATAACGTATCAAAAATTCAGCATTTCACCTTTACACTGTTCTAATATCCGTATAACCATAAGAAATTCAGACAAATATGCGGAATGCGGTAAAATTACTTTTAAATTAGTTTAAGTTGCCACACAATGTTATTTCATTGTTTATATGCAAATTGATCAAAAAATTGATAAGGAAAATTCGATTTTAACTCCTTCAAAGTGCCTTTGGGGCACGGTTTATATTGAAATTAAGAGCGGATTTCACTTTTAATAATCATTTTCTAATATTCCGAGTCAAATTAAGGGGTGAGAGAAGAAAAATTTTTTTTTTACCAATATTAATATTAAAATTATATACATATATACACAAAGGATATGTGTGTGTGTGTGTGTGTGTGTGTGTGTGTGTGTGTGTGTGTGTGTGTGTGTGTGTGTGTGTGTGTGACCCGTATATCTAATAAACTGCGTCATGTATGGGGTGTTGTAATTAATTTGTAGCGTTTTACAAATCTGTTTTCGTGAAAGAAGAAGAAAAAAAAAGAAAAAAAAACCTCACGAATTAATCAGTACCAAAATATTAAACTACGTAAAGTTTGACTTATGCATATAACCGGCGGCTAACTAACCGACTAACTAACTTTTTGACTTATTCATCAGCTTGGCAACACCTCGGCGTAGCGAACAATACGTAAAAACAACACGTACCGTACAATATACCTGTGAAACAATTTCGAAAACGTTGCTTGCCGCTCGACGGCTACACGTGATATTATTTTTTGTTACGTAATGCGGTGTATTTTCTTCATACCTTCACGCGTGTGTTAAAGAAAAAAAAAAAGAAAAAATTTCAACTCTTCTCATTCTCCATATCTATACAGGATTCACGATTGATTTTTCACTATTTTATATTGTCGGTAATTGATATTCTTCTTATTATCGTACGAATAAAAATACAATTATCGTATATCGTGGAACGTCCTGACACAGAACCGGCTGTTGTACACTTGACTTGAAATTTTACTTTTACTTTTTATTTTTTTTTCTTCTCTCCTCCGCCTCTCAGTATGATTCTTTTTTTTTCCCTCTCTTCATTTCGCTCCAACTTTCTTTTGAACTTTCTTGTTAGATCTTTCCCCGCCTCCCTCCCGCCCCCCCCCCCCCCCCCCCTTTGTTTTCCTCTTCTTCTTCTTCTTCTTCTTCTTCTTCTTCTTCTTCTCTCTTTCTTTTTGTATCTTCTTGTTTCGTTTCGTTCCGTTTTGTTGGCAAACACGTAATACACCCCACGCGTCGGCTAATGATGATATATATCATACGCACACATATATATATATATATATATATATATATATATATATATGCATATACATGTATAAACAGGCAAGCAGAGCCTGAATATAAGGTGTGTGTGTGTGTGTGAAAGGGAGTGGTTAAAAATGAAAAATAAAGCTGACGAAAAAAAACGGGCGGATGCGATGAAAAAAAAAAAAAAAATGAGAGAGAGAGAGAGAGAAAGAAAAACACCCAAGGGTTAAAGAAAGCGAGCGGGGAGAAAAGCGCGTTTTCCCCCAGAGAAGATAATATAACGAGCCCAAAACTGTACAAGATCTGTCTCAACTTCTGCATACTTGCGTGAAGGTAGAAGAAAACGGAATAAAATTTTTTTTCTTTTTTTTGTTTCAAACGAAGAAAACGTAAGAAAAAATGGAAAGAGTTGAGAAAGAGGGAGGGATAAAAGTAGGAGGAGTCGAGTCAGCTCACTGTCAATATTTCAATTTCCACTCTTTCCTCGCTATTCATCCCTTCCCCTCCCCCCTCCCCCCCCCCCCCCCCTGGTCGAGCTTCTCGAAGCTGTCGCCGCGGGTGAAAACCCTTGAAAACAGTGATTCGAGGCCGGGTGCGCCGGTGTGCGGGATCAGTGAAAAATGTAAGGGAAAAAGAGCGGTGAGGTGAGGAGGGGAGAGGAGGGCGGTTACCTCGTTAGCACTGCAGGGGTGGGTGGATATCAGTGGTGACGATGTTACCCTTGGTTTTTGGACAAAGATGATTCTAACCGATGACGGTCGGTAACGATCCTCTCATCGCACCCAAGGGCAACCCCTTTCTGCCTCTATCTTTCTTTCTTTTCCTTTCTCTTTCTCCCGAAGCCCCCCCAACCCTCCGATTCTCTGTCGCTGTCCGCGTCGAATCGTAATGAAAAAATGACAAGGAAATGAATATATATATATATTAAACGAAGCCTCGTGAAATCGGAAATCGGTAGCGAAATTTTAAAAGGTTACTCATCCGGTTTGAAATCTTTCAAACACTCTGACCGAAATATCTCGAAAACTATGGAAGTTGGAAAGCTGTTTTCCGATTTCATTTTGTAGATGATCTAATTTTTTATAAAGAAAAGATGGAAACTTCTATACACTCACGTTTGTATTATCTTGGAACACGGGTGAGATAAAAGTTTATAAGGTATAATGAGCATCTTCGTTCATTTATTCGATGCTCTCAACTTTAAACGTTCGCATCGAATACGAGACGAACGTTCGGGTGTAAAGCAGCTCTCCACCTTTTTATTTACATGGAAAATTTGATCGTCTACAAAATGAAATGCCAGAAAACGGTGGGAAAAAAAATATTCAATCCAAACCACCCCGATACGTATAAATTATGTATATATTACATAACCGCGTAACGTTTTGAGCAATACGACAGGTCACGACAATTCGCCGGTAGGTCGGTGGTGATAATTAAGACCTTCACCGTTATAAACGATGAAAGAGAGAATGAAAGGCGAGGGGTGGAAGAATGACTCCGGCGAAAGATTCCTCCGGGTCAAAGACGGCTTGAGTACCTACCCACCTTCTCGCGAAGAAAAGATAAAAAGAAAGGAGGGAGAGAAGAGAGAAAGGTGAAAAAACAAAAACAAAAAAAATGAAAAGCAGATAATACCAAGGGTTTTTTAGGACCTGCGGAAGGGATGGGGGGGGGGGGGGGGGTGAGAAGAGGGAGGAAAAAATCGGTCGGATCGCGGAACTCGATTGACGTGATTGAAATCCCTCGACGGCCGCTCTCTCTATATTTTATATATATATGTATATATTTATATATACATATATATAAATATGTACATATGTATTATATATCTAAGTGTTACAAAGGTACGATTTTTGCGCTGAACCATTCGAAGATGATCATCTAATAACGACGTGCTCGAATCAGCAAAACAGATAAGTGGTTTCGCCAAAAACAGAATCAAATATACAACCTTATTCATTCTTCTTCTTATTGTTATTATTATTATTATTATTATTATTATTATTATTATTATTATTACTGTCATAAATATCATTACTGTTTCACTTGTACTTTTTCCTTTTTAAACAAGAGACAAAACGAATTCGCGAACGTGAATCGTGACTGCATAAAAATAAACGACAGATCAATTCTTGTATGCGTAAAAAGCGTATAAGAACAGAATAATCGCGATGAAATTATTATTTTGTCAGTATGAAATGATGTTTTTTCCGATTATTACGAGCAATGAAATTTTCACGGTATCCGTAATATATACGATACGGATACACGTTGATATGGATAAAGCGACGCGTTGTTGTTGTGCGTTCGATGGAAGAAAAAATAAGTCGATGAAAATCTTGCAAAAAACTCCAATTGTAAGAAAAACTGCTGGAATCGAGGTGCGAATATTTGTATTTTTTTTTTTTTTTTTCTTTTCGGCAACATTCTTAGAGTCAACATCGTCACGGAATATCGTCGTCTTCGTGGATTTAGAGATGAGAACAGAAAATAGCGAATGAAAATTGACAACGATAAATTTTTTTTTTTCAATCGTTCCGTTTCAGAGCAGTGTCGCTGCACAGGCAAGCTAGATATTTTCGCCTCGAAACAAGATATTGAATTTGTTCCGACTGATTGGCGGCGTCGAAGTGGAGAAAGGGGGGGGGGGGGGGGGGTGGGCGATTCGAACGAGGCGCTTTACAGAGGTATAATTATTTTATTTTTCCAGCTTCAGCAATCACCCCGAAGAATATTGCTTTATAATCTAATACGAATTAATTTCGTTCGTATCCGTAGGTATAATATATTTTCATTCGCATATTACGTATATATTATATACATGTATATTTATATATGCATGAACGATGTATCATATTACAATGTGAAAATAAACCGAGCTTTACTGCATCGTCTCGTATAATTATAATAAATAATCCGCGACGCGAGACGAGAAGAAGAAGAAGAAGAAGAAGAAGAAGAAAGAAAGAAAATGAATAATAATAAATCGAAACTTGTGAAATAAATGTCGTTCTTCGGGTGAGACTGGGTTGTTGTCTCTCATCTCTCATCTCTCTTTTCTCCCCCTCGCCTTGAAAATCCGGTCGTTGAATCTCTCGAAACTCGTCGGTGGTTTCCCGAGGTTTACAGTGAAATCGCCGAGAGCCGTATATAGTGTATATTCAGATTCCGTAAACCAAATAATTGCCGAACGTGCAGAGGCAGGGATTTCATACGCTTCACCCTATACGTAATTATTATAAATTTTCACCGAGCTTTGATAACAAGCTGCTCGTGCTTGTGCAGCGCCACCCTTTGTATAACGGTAGCGATCGCGTAGAGTTGAAGGGGTTGAGCTGGTTGAGCGTTTTTATAATCGTTGGAAAATCGAGCCGGTAGAGTTTTAGTTATTGCCTACTTGTAAATGAAACGTCGGATGTTTTGCGTAGAATTCATTTAAACGACGTGTACGTAGTAGGGTTGAAGAAAAGTTTTTAAACTTGTGTCATAAAGTCTTCTACCGCGGTATTAAAAATATCCCCCACCCCCCTGTTATTTTCTCGTCTCAATCACTTTCCTCTTCCTTAATCGTTAATTGTTAGTTTATTCAATATTCCACAAGTTACGCACCGAGCACTCTGCGATGTATGGGGACAATTAATTGTTATTTCGCAAAAGTTGTTACAAGCATCGCGGAGGCAGCGGTTCGATAATGCAAATGTTGTTTTTTATGCATGTGTGCAACACGTAAATCGAAACACTCGTCGTCGGTACCTTTGCGGAAAATATTGTGCACTGTGGGTTTAATTGAAACCCAGTTTCCTACACACGTTGAAACTCTTTCAGCATCCGTAACTAATCGAGTTAGAAAAAGCTGCCCGGGGAAATGGAAATTCTCTGATTACAGCAAGCTCTGCGCGTTGAATTTTTTTTTTTTTTTCTATTTTTTTTTTTTTTTTTTATTTTTTTTTTTCTCTACATACATACACCTGTAATATTTGCAGCCGAGAGCAGCAGGCGATATTGACGACCGTTTCGCACGGTCACATCTACTTTCGTTTCGAATCCGGTTCTCCATTGATATAAGGTAATTAAGTTTATTGCGCTATATAAGTCCCGAGCAACAGAAAGAGAGAGAGAGAGAGAGAGAGAGAGAGAGAGAGAGAAGGAAAATGTGGAAAAACCAACGGGATGAAGAGAAGTGAAAAAGCTTTTTTGCCGCAGGTTATTCGACAACAATCACGCACGAACGCGTACGAAAATGGTGCGTATAAAAACGAACGTGTGAGTGATAAAACGTGTTTTTAAATTGAAGAAGAGTTTCTCTTATTTTCCTTTCCGAGGTGACGGTTTTTTCGTTTCCCGCATTTTTTTTTTTTTCTTTCCCCCCGATAAAGAATTTATACGGCACTCAGGTTTTGCGAACATGTGCGTAAAATTTTTCCACGCACACCCGTATCATCGGAATTGTCAATTCACCGTCTCGGTGTTCAGTTTCAATCTTGTCCGACGTACGGTTGCCTCTAATGCAAGTGCAGGTTTCATTTCGTTTGAAATTGATCGTCGAGCTTTTGTGCAAAAAACAGCGTTGAAAACTGAGCGGTGAATCCCACCGCTGTCACCAAATCGAACCGCGTCGCGTGTTTCTCCGACGGGCAATTTTTCGATGATAAACTCGGGTCTCGTGGAATGTGTTCTGTCGTTTTTTTTTCTTTCTATCTTCCTTCCTTCGTTTTTAGCGTCAGTGCCTGTGACGTGTGTATTTGAATATTTTTCGGGCGAACGGTGGCGGTGAATTTTTATCAATTAACCAGGGGTTGTTTTGTCTAAAGGTTTACAAGGAGAGGGAAATGTCTCGTAGAAATTCATCGATCGGACGGAAACGCGATGCGAGGCGACAGTGTCACTGATACGCGACCATTTTTCACTACCCGTGTCACACCGCCACCGACTAAGGGAGGCTGGGTGCTTTTTCCCCCTCCCCCTTCACCCAGGGGGAATACCCGCGCTTTTGGACACCGCAGGAATTACTAACGACCAGCGGGAAGCCCCGGAGAGTCGGTCGCGTTTAAAACTCACTTATCGTCCGAACCGCTTCCTGTCCGAACGTCATAAGCCTAGGGGTTTGAAAAAAGGCGGAAATATAAGGAACCGAAGAGAATAAAACAAAAAAGTTGAAGCCTGGGGAGAACAAACGACTCGACTCGACGCGCAAGCGAGATCTTTAATTCGATGAAAAGAATTTTCGGGTGGGTGAATAAAACAAGCCAGGGTCGCAAAAGTTACGGAAAAATCAATGTCGCTTCTCGCATTTAGTTCGTCGCAACGTCACATCGCCTTGATATTTTTTAGATTTTTTAGATCTTGATCGACGACGCGTCTCTTGTCTTATGAGAAATTTTGTGAGAACCGGTCGACTTAATTGAACGACTAGACCACCCGGGTTGAAAAATAAAACTCGTTTTCGGGGGCGGGGGTGAAGTTACGAATTTAAAAAGCTCCAAAAGCTCCTTATTTCGTGACGAAACTTGAAGTGAGGAAATCAAACTTTGGAGAAGATACAAAGTTTCTTATGGCCGGAAGTCTGACGTCTAAAAGTTCGGAAATTCAAGTTACGACAGAGCAAAGTTCCGCAAAAAGTAAAATTGCGATAGAGTAAAATTCGGAAAATTGAAGTGTACTCACACAGCTTAGTTTACTCAACGAGTGGGTGTAAAACATGAGAAATACCGAAAATTGGAATGACCAGAATTCCGAACGTAAAAATATGAAAAATCCAATACAAAGAGCTTTCGGACCATTTTAAAAATTCATGTTTCGTCAAAGTTTGATTTCTTCGCTTCAAGTTTCGCCACCAAATAATTCGAAATTAGACACTTCCGGAACTTTTCAAATTCCGTAATAGTACTCATTCAAAATGGCGCAAGGTCTTGTCGAACAAATGATGTTTCATAGAAAAAAAAAAAAATGGCTTATCGCATTATTTATTACATTTCCAGAAAGTTCTTTCGGAAATTGATGAATCAATTGTTTCCTGACTTAAAAATCGCCAAAGTTCTACTAAATTTTCAACACAAAGAAAAAAAAAAAAAAAAAAACTTGAACCCTTCAAACTTCAAACTTCGATGAGAAATTGTGCCTTGTAATTTTCTTCACTACCTACCATAAAATAGACTGGGCTTATAAACAAAGCAGATTCAGCAGCGAGTTAATCCGTAAAGTTCTTCCTTCACGCCAGAATAGTTTCAAAGAGAAGAGACACCTGTTTTCCGAATATCTCGTCTCGTCTCGTTCAGTTTAGTTTCGTTTCGTTTCGTTTCGTTTCTTTTCCCATACCGCGACGGGTTGGAAACGAAATGTTTATTTCCGAGCCATTAAAGAGAAGTGGAAATCGTGTAGAGGTAAAGCGATGGGACAGCAAGAATCGAAGGGCTCTTCGTGTATCCTTCCTAACCGTCTCTGTCGTACCCTTGTCTCCTTATATTTCTCCTTCATTTGTCTACGGTCTGTTTCCTATCTCCCTTCGCCACCCTTCGGAGGTTTGAAAATAAATTTACCGAAACTTCCCGTGCTTTCCTTCTGCCACCGTAAGACGCACCTTGTACCGTCAATTTTCAACCCCACGTGCAGTTTTCCGGGAAAAAGAGAGAGAGAGAGAGAGAAAGGGAGAAAAAAAAACTATATATATATATAATATCATTTTACCATCTATTCCGGTTATTCTTTGTCGGCCAGTTTCTCCTTTGCTTTTCCTCTGTTCCTCTTTTTTCCATCTCGCGTTGTCTCGGAATCGAATCGGGAATAAATGTCGAATTGTTTTCATAAACCGGAAACGATATCTCTTGTATATTATATTCCCTTTTTGATAGTTACGAGACACGAGATATCCGTTATGGATCGTTCGTTTCGACATGTGTAAATATTTGTCTCCGATCCAGTATCTGGTATCTGTTAATTATTATACGGCACGCATACATTCCGTTTACATTTTCATCTATACACACATCGCTGAAACATTAACGCTATTATGCAGGGAATATCAATTAACGATATGCTCTATTCAGTTTTGCAGCCCATAATCTTTTTTTTTTTGTTTTTTGTTTTTGTCACTCGTACAACGCAATACGCAATATCATTGAAATACAAAAATTATTTTCACCATCTTTCCTTCTCTATCCGCAATTTACTATTTCTTGTAAAATTATAGGTACAGGTATCGAAGAGGAATATTATTCTTCCGGCAATCTCTACGTTACAGAAGTTGGAGTGAAAATTTAACGTCAATTCTAAGAAACGTGAACGTTTTAACAAATCCAAGTGCGAGTAGCCGTTGAAAGAAAATTTTTTTTTTAAAAAATCACAAAATAAATATTCTCAACGAGGGTGCTCAAAAGCACGATTTCCTCCCCACTTCAAATATCGATTATGACGTGCAGAATGGCGCGTTTAGAGTGGCGATATTTCACTCACAGCAGCCTGCAACTAATCGCGATTGAAACAATACGATCGGTAGCAACAACGACGCCGCGGTGTGTGTGAATTTATCGTTGGAAATAACAATGACAGCAACGAGAAGAGGGAGAGGATGAGAAAAGGTAAAATCGAAGAAAGGGCGAGGGGTGGTGTGAAAAGTGGAAAGATATAAGAGGAAAAAATACACTCGCCGTCTTGATTTATCGTCACACCTTAAGAAGGCATTATCATCTTTATCGATCGTCGATCGACGAAACAGGTTTCGAAGGATTCGGGATCAGGTGCGTGACGACGGCGTCTGTTCCTGGATGAAAGAAAAAAAATAAGTCACGGAGGGAAATTTGCTGTTGGGTTGGAATATTGGAGGGAGGGAGGGAGGGAGGGAGGGAGGTGATAAGTAAAGCAATAAATATGCAATTTGTCAAGGAGAGATATAATAACCGAGGAATATCGTCGCTTCGCTTCGGTTCACCTGTTTTATAGAAATATAACCGTTCGATCGCTTTCATCTGTAATACTTTTAGCGCCTTTGCGAAATAATAAAAATATCCTTTAACCATGCGTCTGTATTTCACCACGCTATATGTATATATATACATTTTTTTTTGCAACTTGCTCTGTTGAGTAGGTTTATTTGTTGATTAGGTATACTTATTAGAAGATTTCATTGAAAATACTGAAGTTATTAACAAAAGCCTTCAGACATCGATGCTTTGGCAAATCGGTTCGAAATCGTTTAAGAAAAAAATGTAGCAAATTCGTTCGATCTCACTGCGTAATAGCTCATTTTTATACAAAATACTGTATTTTACAAAATCACTGAAACTGATTTTCTTTATTTTACCACTAGTCAAATTAATACCATAGACATATTTTGATCATAATAAGTATCAGTCCTATTTTGCAAAAATTAAATATACAACGACACCGGTACGATGAAAAAAAAAAAAAAAAAAAAAAACAACAAGTGTTTCAGGAAATTTTTCGAAGAAAATCTTTTCGATAGAACGAGCAGTCGGAAAGACAAAGTTTTTGAAACAACTTGAACCGAAGACCCGTTATCCAAGCATTTTTATATAATTCCAGTATATTACCGTTTACCGTTCTTCAATATTTCATCTTGTTTTACGAAACTGAAAATTTCTGTAATACTCGAAGTACGATTAACGCGTGATAATATCAAAAAAAAAGTATTGATTTCTTTGTCGTCCAAACACCTCACAAGCCTCGACTATATCTAGATGGGTGGAAAAGGCGGGCTTGTTGAAAAATAGTAAAAAGAGTATAAAAATATTAAAACTATATATAATATATACATGTACATAAGCGAGTGAGACGCGTGTGTATTCAATTTTCGTTGAACTTCACCCCGCGTCGGGTGACAGTTAATTCGTTACACATACTTCGTCGTACCGACGGGCAGTGGAAAATGGTGAGAAAGAAAACGTGGAGGAAAGTAGAATGAGAAAAAAATTAACGATTAAAAAAAAAACAAAAAAAATAAATAAAATATATATATAGAAGTAACTAAAACAGAAATTAGGCCGATGCGATCGGCTCGCGATTACACGTCGAGCTTCTACTTTTCGACCGCACGATAGCATAACAAGTCAGCTCAACTTTTCGGGTGCATTTCTTACGTATAGCATGTGTTTCACTCCACCTCCCCCATTCCGGACAACCACAAGCAACCCCTATGCCACGGAAAACGTCCTGGGGTTGAAATATAGCGCAATATTATTATTATACAGCTGTCCAAGTACCCACTTGCAGAGGCTAACCTGCGGCCGCTCGGTGTCCAATAAAACGATACCCGTCCGATGGGGAATATTTATGTTCAACGTTCAACGCGGGTACGTGCCGCGATTTTACGTTGTTTTTGTAATTTTTTTTTTTTTTTTTTTTTTTATACGTCTTTTTCTTCTTCCATTTTTTAATCCGTGGGATTGGGACACGCACTGCGTCGTCCCCTTAAGGTAATGTAGTATTCTCCTAGCTTTACCGACCGAGTAAACCCAACCTTCTTCTTCCTGTATCAAACAAACAAACGAACGGAAGGGATTACTTTGTAAGATCGTACGTTAATTAACAAAAATCACAGGTTCTTCCTTTGCGGAGCGATTATTGCACCTAATTCTATTATCTTTGCACGCCTGTGTTCAGTTTTTCACTTTGCAGCGCGTCATCTGGTGGGATAAAATCAAACCAATGCAAAGTGGGTGACGGCTGACCGTTGAAACGTCTTTTTTCGCCTGTGGATGGTTGAACGGGTATGTCATTGATTATGTTTCGTTAATTTATGTTGCACGAGTCATTTGAAATCTCAAGAATTTCGATTTGCCTCCGTTAAAATTAAAAAGTTAGGTTATAGGGTGTTAAAATGGCGCCGATAACCGGGCGATGACGTCACGATGACATTTCCCAATAGAACGAGGTTATCATCGCCCGAATCGAGTCGGTGATGCGTAGGCTTGGAGGATGGTAAAAATACACGCGAAAAAGTTATTTTTTCCAGACTTCGATGATTTTCGTGACTTCGGTAGATTCTGTTAGTCATAAATCATCGAATCCCGAAGAATTAATCTGCTAGGTAGCATGGTTTTGGAGATACATTCAATCGATTAGGACAAATGATTGAATTTGGCCCTTGGAACGTGAGGTTTGAATTCTTTTTTTGAAACAGTATCTCTTGTTCAACTTTTAAGACCGTAAGTTGAGACAAATAAAGTACGATTCTTGCGTATCAACGTTGCAATCGACTCTTTGTTTATGAATAATACGGGAGTTCATTATTTGTAACTAATACAAAATTCCTCGTTATTCGTAAATTAAATGTGTTGTAATTTACTGAAATCAAACCGGCCAGATACGATATTGAAATTTCAGAATACCATTTACGATAATTGGCCGAACATTATCTCGCCACAATTTCCACCGTTTTTTTCTAAACTTCTTCTCACGTGTAAGAAATTGCCAAATATCGATTGACCCAAGTGTGGAAAAGATTTCGATGGATCAATATCATCATTCGGATGATTCACACGATCCTTACACACGATTTCGAATAAAATTTTACAAAAACACCGCCGTTGCGTACCTACATAAAATTACACAAAGGCGCTCGTTTCGAAACTCGAGCTGTATAAAATTTTCATCACACGCAGTACGACTTTACATTTATAAATTACATACATGCGTAGGTACGTACACTTGGTTTCGTATGAAAAATAAGGGTGCGGAATTCGTCGTACCACCTTCCTCCGCAAGTTGAATATTTTAGAGGAAATGCAGAGGCAGAGAAAGAGAGAGACAGAGTGGGTATAATCCGGGGGGAAATTTATACGAACTCCGTTCTCTACGCTCGGTTTTTGCATCACGTACATACGTAAGAGAGAAAGAGAAATAGAAAGAGAAAGATAGACGCGTGTACCTTCGACTGATTGGCTCGACAATTTTATGCGAAATACGTACCTACATCAATATATATATATATATATATATATATATATATATGTATAGTATCTATGTGTACAGAGAGGTACATCCGTACATATATATATACATATAGTTGAAGGTAAATTTTTCTCCTCAAATTATCCATGATAATGACGGCAAGGTGGACGGCGGCAGAGGAGGAGGGGAGGGGGGGGGGGGGGTAGAAAAGACGTGCGCTGAAAACGTCAGCTTGTTAAAGCCAACTATATATACATACAGACACACACACACACACACACACACCTAACGCGCTTTGGCGGCAGCGGGAAGCGACGGGACGCCCGGGTTTTTCCGATATTTCTCTTCTTTTCCTCCTCCTCGTGCCCTGTTTCGTATTTTTTTTTTTTTTTTTTTTTTTTTTTTCTTTTCCCACTTTTATTTGTTTCTCGCTCGCGCCCGTTCCCCCGTTTTTTCATTTCTCTCCGCCCGTTCTACTTTCACTCCTCCCTTAGGCTTCTTTTTTTTTTTTTTATTTTTTGTTTTTTTTTTCTTTACGACAATCAGCTGCGCGACATTTGAAAGCTCAGGGATCGCTGGATGCCGATGTGTGTGCGCGCGCGCGTGTGTTTGAGGGTGTAAGGGGGAAGGGAAGAAAAAACTGGGGGTATATATTGTAAGGTGTATGAAAAACGCGAAGAAAGTAAACCCTTTTCCAGAAATAATAAAGCGCGTGTACCGCGACACGCCCTTCCGGAATACGTGCGCGTGTTTGGAAGACGGGGGTTTTTTTTTTCCCTCGATTTTTGGCGAAAGGTAGAAGGAGAGAAATCGTGGAAGGGGGTTGGGGAGGGGGGAGGGTACGCAGGCCGTACCCGCGTACAGGGAAGTGACAGCCCCGAAGCCAATTTCGAATATTTGGGGGCGTCGCGGCGCCGCTAGGACGCTCCCCCCCCCCCCCGCACCCTTCGTACCGGGGGTAGTTTACCCTCTATATTTTCTTCCCCTCGGCAGAAATCCATCCATCCATCCATCCATCCGTTCATTCATCCATATACCAGCAAAAGTTTTGCCGGTCTAAACGTCACGTGACGTTAATTCTTAGAACGTCAAAGTTAGTTAGGTATCACAACCGGAAGTGTTGTTATTATAGGAATGAAATCGAGGAAGAAAGTCTTCGCTATCCGCATCGTGATTCGCTCTCATTGCTGTGCGTATATAATTATATATATGTGTGTATATATACACTGTTCAGGTATGTATACATATGTATATATATATTGTATGTAATACACCCCTGTGACAGATGGGCACGCTGAAATGAGTAAATTTTCATTTCGCAGTCGGATAAGGATTATAAAACTTACGGTATTGTGCGCCAGGATTGATGGAAAAAGGGTAAATTTCCGAGGTTCGTTTATTATAACGTCGTCGGGTGGAAAGTTTGGCGAAATAGAAAGGTAATTAAATCGATGTTCGAACAGTCAAATTGCAGTTGATCGTTAATTTTTAAATTATATTTCCCCCAAGGATGAAAAATCCTTTACACCGAATTTGGTTAACTGGAATTCATATCGTATTTCAGGATTCATCATTTACGAATGAAATGAAAGCAGCGTGAAATGTTGGGTGATAACAAAAAAAAAAAAATAATAAGGTAGAATAAAGTAGAGATATTTTTCATAAGTTCTCTGATATAATCTGGTATATTTTTAATAATAAAATCTCGGCGTTTAAACATTTTTTTTACCGCATAATGATAACTTTCACGTAACCGTAACAAATTACAGCTTCAGCGAGATTGTTTCTTTTATCGCATTTTATGGTTCAATAATTTTTCAACCCGAAGCAGCTGCCGGTTATGCGTTTATACAGGGCTGAGGAAAAAGTACGCGTATGCAGAAAAGCCGTAGAGATCTCGCGGGATTCGGTGGAACGAACGTAAAAAAAAAAAAAAAAAAAAAAAAAAACAACAAATCACCAAGTTTAAATCTACCAAAAATATAAACTTAAGATTTACCGCTCATTCCGATTACGGCCCTCAAAAACTGGTGTTGCCATTTTACGAGTCAAAGTCGATCTCAGGATGACCTCGAAGACGAGGTTCAAGGTCAAGTAAAATATCGCCGTTGAATCCCTTGTTAAAAAATTAACTGACAATAAGATTTAACCCTGGTAATTTTTTTTTTTTTGTTTTTTTTTTTTTTTAGGAACACGTCATCGAACCCCGCAAAATTTCCGACAATCATCAATAAATTTTTCCATCCTCAACCCGTGTATTTTCAAAGAATCGACGACAGACGGGCAAGTTTATAAACGTAAAAATTAATTATCGTACGTTATATTTTTCATCTACGACGATCGAAGCTCTGTGCTTTGCACGGGTTTTCGATAATATGCATCCAGCTTTCCTCGGAACGCCCAGAGACACTAGCAGGGTGCGGTAGTTTCAGTGATCAGGGCAAGTTGGCACGGAGTGAAAGCCTCCGGGGTTTGAAGGGCGGCAAGGGGTGGGGGTGGGTCCACTTCCGGCGCACTTCGCGTTATCGGATTCCGCTCAACCCGCTCGCTCGCCCCACTGTCACTCCCCCCACCCCCGCTGCGGGGGGCTGAATAAGGGTGGAGAGGGATGATACAACGCGGTAGAAATTCTTTCCATCCGGTTGAATGTAAATAACGAAAAACAGCCGCGGAACGAACGAGTTTAAACGGAAGGAAAGAAACCAAGGGCTTCATCTTGAGATAACCAAACAACCGTTTCAGATGCAATTATACAAACAATAGGTACGCAGTGGAATTAACCGGTGGGATGATGATGATGATGATGATGATGATGATAATAATGATGGTAATAATAATAAAAAGATGTACCGCCTTCCGGTTGGTTTATTATGCCTTTAACAGAGACCTCGTATTTATACACTTGTTTGCGTATTGTTTTTTAATCGTGTTTTATACACGCCTTCAACCACCGGAAAATTGTCGGATGCTTCGAACGCGTTTCATTGAAATGAAATTAGCTTTGTTCGTAGGGATATTCTCTGTCGTTAGCTGTATGAAAATTCGTTCTTTAGGAAGGAAACAACCCTGCAGTCGAAAAGCTCAACGCTGTTAGACACGCGACAAAGGGGCGGCAGTTGGTTGTCAGGAATTTTGTAGAAGACAGGCCGACGAGTTGATGGTTACAAATAAGTTTGATTGTTTTTCGCCGATCTTACGCAGGTTGTAATTTGAGTTAAACGATTTTCAAGTTTTACCAGCTTGCGACCAATTTTTACGCTGTTTGGTAACGGAGAATTTTATATTCTACTCGAAATTGGATCGATTGTTTTGGCTGAAATTTCGTTTCAATGTAATTAAAAAGAAAACAAGTTCGTCGATTGTTGCATTGAATTATTAGGGTTAAAAATTTTCATCACTTGCCAATGCCTGAAATATGTATAATTCGATGTTATTTATTTATTTATTTATTTATTTATTTTTTTTTTTCAACCCGACGTCGAAGTTTCAAATATTGAAACATTTCGAATCTGTGAAACATATCTGTGCTTCCAAAAAATTTCAGTTTGCAGTAAATGAAATGTTATATCTGTGTCATATCTGCAATTTTACCGCAAATACTGTCGGTTGATAATTTTTCTTATCCTCCGTTTCGGTTCTTCTTTCGGTGTTCGTTATCGACAAGGACAAATGACTGACGGAGAATATTTTTTCGTTTTTTCGATTTTTTTTTTCTCGTTCTCGTTCTTCTCTCTTCTTCTCAATGTCTACATTTGTACCGCATTATCCTCGTTACGAAGCCCCGGAGAGGTGGGTGAGATACCCGCGCCCACCGACAGTCACGCGATACATCATTTCATTTCAATACAAATTTCGTTACCTCCCCACCTCTCTACATATATATTATACGTATATATATATATATATTGTATACGTAGATGTTACATATACATGTAACATGTGTATATAAATGAGTATGTAGGCAGCCGTACGAAACGAGGCGAAGAGAAACTTGCGACAGGGGTACAGAGCGTCGATGGATATCGATTAAACGACGCAATAATATACCTCGGCGATACATAAGCTTGTCGTATACGTTGGTATATGCATATAAATATAATATAAGAGTTTGTTTCCATTAATCAAGAAGCCCTTTCTCCGCCCGTCCGCGTCCGTCGGCCGAGGGATAATCAAAAACACGGACGTATCTATGGCGGTCCATTCTAAATATCGACGCGATAAAGATTGCAACAAAGCAACGGTTAAACTGTGTGTAATACGATAGGGTGGTTTTTTTTTTTTTTTTTTTTTTTTTTTTTATTATTATTATATTATTTCTCATGTTTTCGTTACGTAACCTTCGAAAAGTTAGTTTTCAGCCGCAAACGTATAGCCTCGTGAAACCGGAAATCGGTAGCAAAATTCTAAAAGGTTACTCACCCGGTTTGAAATTTTCAAACACTCTGACCGAAATATTTCGAACACTATGGAAGTTGGGAAGCTGTTTTTTGGTTTTATTTTGTAGATGATCTAATTTTTTTATAAAGAAAAGGTCGAGACTACTATACACTCATATTTGTATCAGCTTGGAACACGGGTGAGATAAAAGTTTATAAGGTATAATGAGCATCTTCGTTCATTTATTCAATGCTCTCAACTTTAAACGTTCGCATCGAATACGAGATGAACGTTCGGGTTTAAAGCAGTTTTCACCTTTTTGATCGTCTGATGAAAATGAAACCAAAAACAGCTTTCCAACTTGTACGGTTTTCGAGATATTTCGGTTAGAGTGTTTTATAAATTCAAATCGGATGAGTCACCTTTTACAATTTGACTATCGAGTTTCGTTTCAACGAGGCTTCGTTTCAGGCTAAAAACTAACTTTTCGAAATGTACGTAAAAAAAAAGGTTAAAAAAAGTCCACCCTCAATGTACATACTATATATACACACACACACACACATATATATATATATATATATTTAGCGTTTATACTTGATGTATTTTCCACCATCGTAACGTGCTGAAGCAGCATCGCAATTTCTGATACGACATTTTTGGATGTGGATGAGGGTTGAATTATTGGGCTATGATGAGAAATGCGCAGGGTGGCTCACAATCAGTTATCGAGATTCTACACGAGAGCACACAGAAGTATGTCGATCTTTATTGGATTAGTTTGGCGCGGAGAAGAGAGGGTGGCAAAAGTCTGCGGTCTGTGAGAAATTTTGCGAATGAAAAAAAGTAATCGAAAAGTGTGTAAGTGTGAAGAATAAGAATACGAAAAAGAAGAAGAAGGAAAAAAAAAAAAAACGAAAAGAGCGACTCTTATTCTTTTATTTCCCTTACTTTACTTTCGTTTCAATCGCCCCACTCTAAACCGCCCGTTATACCTCAAGTTGGAAGTTTGTTACGGATGCGTGTAACATATAGGTACATATATACCATACGTCTGTACGTAAACGTGTATCGATAAAATAAAATTCTTCTCTTTTTCGTCGTCCCTCTCCCCCGTCCTTTTCTACCGATTTCCAGGCAACTCAGTCATCGCTTTATCAAGGACTTGTGCCTGCCGGAAAGAGCCGTGAAAAGGGATTTTAAAAGCTGTAAAGTGGGAACATTTGACGCCAAGGTGAACTCGGCTCGAGGCTTGGTGGATTAAAAGGTGTATAGTGTGTACCTTGCCACAAAAGGCATAAGGGGGTAGGCGTCTGTGACGCAGTTGGCCCGCCGTCGCGACGTCGCCATCGCTATTCTCACTCCTGTATTTATTTTTTTCTACGTACGGCTGGGCCGAGGCTGCCGTCAAAAATTAAACGGTCGAAAGTCGGACAAAGGAAAGCTGGATCGCAGAAAAGGTAGATAGGAATTGTCAAGTTAGACGATAAGATGTTGAAGAACGGTGAGTAACGCGAAGTTAGACGGTAAAAAGCTGGACATCGCGAAGTTCCATAGTCAGAAGTTAGATCATAGGAATTCAAGCAGTGGGAAGTTAGACGCGGTGCGGGTACGAAGCAAGAAGTTAGACATGACGAAGTTAGCCAGTGGGAAGTTAGACAGGACGAAGCTAGGCATTGAGAAGTTGGGCAGTGCGAAGTTAGACAGGAGAAAGCTAGAAATTCAGTAGTTAGACAGTAGGAAGTTGGACACGATGAAGTTAGGCGGTAAGCAGTTAGGCAGGAGGAAGTTAGAAATTCAGAGGTTAGACGGCATGAAGTTGGACACGATGAAGTTAGTCGTTGGGAAGTTAGGCAGGAGGAAGCTAGAAATTGAGAAGTCGGACAGTAGGAAGTTGGACCCAATGAAGTCGGGGACATTGAAGTTGGGCAATGAGAAGTTAGACAGGAGGAAGCTAGACATTGAGAAGTGAAGCAGTAGGAATATAAGCAATAGGAAGTTGGACCCAATGAAGTGAGACCCAACGAAGTTAGACTCAGTGAAGTTAGGCGACAGTAAGTTAGACGGTAGGAAGTTAGCCAGCGGGAAGTTGCGTTGAATCGATCATGCGTGTTTCACGGTCTACGCCGCGTGATTCGCAACCGCAATAATTGGCGATGCCGATGCGTTTGTACGACGTGGAATGCGGGGAAACGAAGCGAGCATACACATACGGTGCAGCACATTGGGGTGCCTGGCTCACCCCGGTTTCCAGGGCAACCCGTTACTCTTGCGTTTTAACGCAAACCACACGCGACCCCGAGACTGTGGCTCACGGTATAAATATACACCAACCCTGGAACTGCGTGCGTTATGACATAACGTGCGTAGGGTAACAGAACGACGCGCGCCATTCCTGCAACCGACTGAAATATGCTTCAGACACGCTCGAAGGTGTGCGCGGTTCCCGGACCCCGGTCCGAATCCATGTTTTTAGACGTTTGTTTTTTTTTTTTTTTTTTTTTTTTTTTTTTTTTTTATGCCTACGGTGGGGAAATTTGTATTTTTTTTTTTTTTTTTTTTTTTGTATACCAATTATCTTTTCAACACACCCGGTTGATTATACATCAGAGGGTGCGGGGATGCACATGAATATATATTGTTCAGTGTAGCTAAACTTTATCTCATTTGCTTTTTTTTTTTTTTTTAATTTTTTTGACTGCTTTTTACCAGTTACCACTTTACACATTTCTCTCTCTGTCTTTTTCTACTGTTTTTCTTCTCTTACTTTCCTTGTTTTTTCTGCCTTACAGCTTCTGAGGGGGAGGAGGTAAATTTTTGGTTCATTTCTTTTTTACCTCAATTTTTTTTCTTTTCAGATAGTTTTTTTTAACCCTTTCTCACCTTTCCCGCTGCATGATATACAATCTTTCTTTCCTTGATATTGAGACAGGATCACTTTTCATGCAATATTCGCACGATTCACAATATATTTGTCGTAATTTGCATTTCTGTAGGAAATTTTGAAATCTTTTTTTTTTTTTACTGTTACAGTTAGTATTTGTTGTAACGGGATAAAAATTGTTCTTTTCAAGTTTTTGAGTGACTTGCAACTGTTAACGGTATTCATGGTACTTTCAAATATTCCGTCAGCTACGATAACGTTATTATTATTTTTTCAACTTCCTGTTCTCTACAATCTTAGCAGAAAAATCGTAGAATTATACCGCTAAATAAAAACTTCCACGTATCAATTTTTGATGATACATTCGTCTAGAAGGTTATCCATCACATGAACTTTATTCCATTAAAAAAAAAAAAAAAACGTAAAACATATCAAGTTTATTAGTTATAATTTTTTCCCTACCAACGTGAAATTCCTGCACGTGAGATGAATTTCACGCAAATGATGGCTGTATAGTAATAGCGCATGAGTTTATACCTAAGTCTTAGTCTAGTCACCCTCATCGTATGGGCAAACAATAATTCTTGAGAAAAGAACCGGTATTTCGAATTGAAATAATTCCTCCCAGCGGTAAAATGCATTTATAGGTATACAATGTAATAAAATATACACTGAGAGAAATTTTTATTTCCGGTTACCGCTCGGTCCTTAACTATTTTCATTTTTTACCACAATCGAAAAATACAGTTCTAGGTTAAAAATGAAAATTGGTTTTCTAGCTGTTACCGGAAAGTCTAGTATCCGTTACTATTCTTTCTCATTACGATCACTCTTGCTATATTTTCTTGTAACTGTTACGAAAACTTAACGCTCGCGCAACGATAAATTGACGTTAAAGCCTTGTTTGACTAAAAAAAGTAGGGTAGCCCGAAGAAACTGATTTTGCGTTGCAATAACCAAAAAAGTATCGACGATAGCGCAAAATGTTTACGCGTACCTCGTTTTTCGTAATTCAAACAATATCCAAACAGTTTTTTTTAACAATATGTACATGTTTTACTGAATTCTTCCAGTTACTGTAACAAATGAAATTTTACTCAGTGTACGTATATCATAAAAGTCAAATTTCCAGCAATGTTTGCTTTTCACGCGAGGCTGAAACAAACCGTGTCCGAGACAGAAAAGCAAAAAAAAGAAAGCAAAAACGAATAGGAAGAAGATAAAAAACCCGTAAACCTATGCATACACGTATATACACAGGACGTATACTTCTGATTAAAAAAAGAAACATTTAACACAGAGAAAAAGTGGACCAGGTTTTTTTTTCTCAGTAGCAAAGCTTACGCCTCTCTGCACCCTTGTCGCGAATCGCAAGCTCGGGTCCGTACAAGCAGCCTCACCGCAGTGTGCGGATTATCCCAGAAAATATAGTACAACGTTGGTGCTTGCAACCGTGTATGCGAGCTTTTCTCACATACATATTACACGTACCCTAGGTATAAATTCCTCTACGCGGTTTCCTCGTTAAGCTCACAGTCAGGTAGCGACTAGAAAGTGCGCGCGGTTGGCAATAAGAAACAGGGAAGTGGCGACTTTATTTTTTTTTTTTTTTTCTTCTTTCAACGAAAGCTCGAGTATACCTAACAGGTAAGAGTAATTTTTCGCCAGAGTTTCAGACCGTGTAAGAGTTATTCGGTGTGTGAATGTGCAAAAATATAATCACGCAGTGCAGACGGTTGCACAGGCGGGGGGGGGGGGGGGGGGGGGCTGCCGGCGACGGGGGGTGAAAAGCTCGCGTTGCGTGTGCGGCGGCCGCGTTTAACCCTCGGTTAATATATCGATTTGCGAAATTTTCACGCACCGCAAGACCGCGACGCGTTTTCAAACGGCTGCTCGGTTCCGCCGGGCATCGTTCGACCCGCTCGGTGACCCCGACGACCTCTACGACCTCGGTACCCCGCGTCCCTTCGTCCGCCCCCCCCCCCCCCCCCCCCCCGCCCCCCTCCCGCCACCCTGCCGGCAAACAAAGTTGTTTGCACAAACGTCGCAAACCTCGCCCTAGAGAGAAGAGGATAGACGAGGAGAAGAAGACGAAGAAGGAGAAAAAGAAGAAGGAGCAACTGCACCGCGAACAAGGCGAAAACTAGAAGCGAAAATTCGTACCCTGAGCGATTCTTCTCGTTCTTCTTCTTCTTCTTCTTCTTCTTCTTCTTATCTATCTCTCTGTGCCTCCCCTCCCTTCCCTCCCCCCCCCCCCCTTCCGCCATCCCTCAGATTATCTCTCCGAAAGCAGAACCCTCGATCATTTTTACGTCTAGAGATACCGGCGGCCAGACGGCGCTACCGCTTCTCCTCGTCGGTCCGCAAACCGCTGGGATTTTACCATGACCTGAAACTGAGGGCTGTTTCGACCGCTTTACGGTCTTCTCTATGAATTCTACGTTATGGTAATTCATCGTTGTGTGAGAGGTGCGTCTACATATATATAAACATGTACGTATACAATACATACGTACGAGTATATACATGTTTTATAGGGTATATATTACAGCCAGCGATGCTTCGCCGCGGTGGCGGTGAAATTTTTCCGGCCGGGTTTTATATCGTGTGTTATGCCCATTTCGGTAAATGTATGCCGTACTACCGTGCCGGATTCGTCAGGTCCCGAACTGCCGACCGAGAATCGCGAAAACTTTTACGCATCGCGATATTACGATATTTCTAAGCTCCGCGTCTTACGTGAAACGAGGCGAAGCTTTTATTTCCAGACGTTTTTTTTTTTTTTTTTTTTTTTTTAAATTCATTTGTTTGTTTATTTTCGTCTTTATCACGTTTTCGACACACCGAATTAATTATAATTATCAAGACTGAATTAACCAGGCTACAGAGTTTAACGATAAATCTCTTTACAGATATTTTCAACCCTCCGTCGCGTACACGTGTGTAGATATACACGTACGTGACACCTAGCGTTTATTACACCTCTCGTCTCGTCGTCCTTTTTTTACGCCCGGCAACAACTTCTGCGTTGCGGAGAATTAATTTCCCTCACCGATCGTCAGTCATGAAGGGCCCACCACTGCGCAATGAAACGTTATAGCAGTTTCCCTCACCCCTTCACACACCGTCGTCGTGATAATCACACCGTTGTAGAGGGGTAAGTAGGTTAATTCCTATCTTTCCCACACTTGTTTCGTCCTCCCTACGCAAAATGTGGAAATATCGAGGAGAGGGAAGGTTGGTCGATGAATTTTTACGCCGTGCTTTGAACGAAATTATGAGTGAAGAAAAAAAAAAAAAAAAAAAAATGAGAGAGAGGGAATATAATTGAAACGACGATCGTTGCGCGATACCAGTCGTCTTGTTATGAAATCAGCGAGATCAACCACCGTCGAAGCTCGGAGAACCCGACGACGACGATCTTCGGTGACTCTGAGTGCAGACGAGAAGACGCTTTAAAAGCTCGTTAGCGCAGCCTTCCCCCGATGCAGTGCACTTCCCCTGATGAAACATTACCCGGCGACATCCACACACGCTGCTTAACGCGTAGGCACACATCGTGAACCATGCGTCAAACTTGTGCTTCACTCGGAAAGCGGTCTCTCTGTGTGTACGTACATACGCGAGCCGTTTCAGGGGGTTGTTCACCGGGCTTCAATTACGCTGAGAGTCTCTCTCTCTCTGTCTCCGTCTCTGTCTCTCTCTCTCCTTAACATTTTTGCTCCGAATAAAATAAGGAGGACCAATTTTTACACTGAGAAAAATTTCATTTGCTACAGTGACTAGAAAAATTGAATGAAACAAGTATCGTTAAAAAAACTGTTTGGATACTGTTGGGATTACGAAAAACGAGGCAGGCGTAAATATTTTGCGCTATCGTCGATCCTTTTTTGGTTATCGCAACGCAAAATCAGTTTCTACTTTTTTTTAGTCAAACAAGGCTTTAACGTCTAAGGCTTTAACAGTTGCAAGAAAATATGGCAACAGCGATCGTAATGAGAAAGAATAGTAACGGATAGCAGAGTTTCCGGTAACGGCTAGAAAACTAATTTTCATTTTCTACCTGGAACTGTATTTTGTCGATTGTGGTAAAAAATGAAAATAGTCAAGGACTGAGCGTTAAACGGAACTAAAAATTTCTCTCGGTGTGTCTTCATTTTTAGTTCCTAACCGAAAGTAACGATCATACGTACATACAAGTTTTTGTCACTTGTAATGTATATGATATTTAAGGAATTAAGGAAGCAACTTGTTGATACGTATTTTTGAAAAATCGTTGCAATATTTCCGATATCCAAATTTGCATCGGTGCAAACTCAGTAATGTAAGTCTGTGTTGTATCACTGAAAAAAAATCGTTGTATATACACTGAAAATCAATGAAAAATTAGTAAAAATTCACTGAATCCTTAGCGTAATATGGAACATTCTATGTCAACTTGATTAACGATTTTACCTCAAAATTTTTGATTTGATTCAGGATTTTTCAAACGATTTTCGAATTTTAAAAATACGCTCTCGAATTTTATCAGATTTTTTTCTACAACCGTTCATTTTCTTATGATTATTCGAACATGTCTAAAAGTTTCAGTTATACAATACGGACTTGCAAGTTTTTTCAGTGATCCAAATCCCAAGAGAACAGACTAACGATTTTTGTTTGGAAAATTGACTTTCACCCGCACCTTCACGGTGATGAAATAAATTCCGATTCTAGACATGGAAGGACAAAAAAAAAAAAAAAAAAAAACAATAAATCGTCGAAGAATACTCGCTTCAACAAAATGTAGCATTTCTTTTGGAATCGCGAACGCGTATCGAATGAAATATTTTTAAAACGGATCAATAAATAATTTCTAGCCATTTTTTAGAGTGAGAGTTTCTTCTTATTTCACGAATGAAACAAATGAAGGACATTTTTTCAACTCTCTTTCCTTCCCGCAATATTTTCAGACAGTTCGTTAGAGCTGATTTTTGAGGGGAGCGTATGATAAAAATAATCCAACCATCGATTAATTGAGTCTAAGAAAATAATAAAACACGAATCGATTGAATCGGTAGAAGTTAATTTTTATTTCTTCTTACTTCTTTGAAACGTCGCATCTGTAACCAAAATTTCGTAAATTTCAGTACGTAGTCCCAATAGCGAATAAGTTTTTTGATAATTTTTATAGTTTTATAGAAAATATTCATCCGTCTTTCACTTATCGCATGAAAATAGGTTACTTGGTCAGTAATGCAATGATAATAATTTATACTCTAATCGTATAAATTGTTATTGTATCGCGTCGTTCATGGGTGGAAAAATAATAAATTACACTCGAATCAGTCGGGTGAAAAAGAAACTATTTAATCGAAAATCCATTATTTACGGTCATTCTTTGCAGTACGTAGAAGGCGTGGAAGGCTTGGCGGAACGGTCAGCGAGTCGGCCGTGCATACACACACAATCTGTGTAATCCAGGGAAAGTGCCGGTATCTGTAACCCCCGATCCTCCGGACCTTACTCGCTGGTTGTTACGGGCAAATCGACTCAGCTCCCAACAACGCGCAGCAGTAGACACGGAGTCGGGTTCACCTCGAAAGTGAGTGTGCGTCCGTACAGCTTGGACAGCGGAGCTTGAGCCCGGCATTTCGGGCCTCTCTATTATTAGCCGCGAAGCCAATTTTCGCCGGAATTTAAACCCCGCAAAAGCCCAATATCTCCTCGACTACGAATCCGACCCTACAGTCTGAACTGAAATCCTCCGGACGTTCGCACCGCGATTAGGAACATCGATCACCAAACCGCCGACGTTTCGACTGTCTATTGGTTTGTTTGTCTCGGCCTCACGGTTTTTTTTTTCTTTTTTTTTTTTTTTTTTTTTTCCTGACAACTTTTTCTTTTTCTCAAGCAATACACGTCGCGAATGTCTGAAGCCGTCGCGCCGATGGAGAAAATCGATTTGAGATAGAAATTGGAAGTGTATTTTGGAAACATTGGAAAACCAGGAGAATTTAGAGTGCCTGAAGTAAACTTCTGAATAATTATCAAATTATATCAGACAATGTACGGTCGAATTCTTTGGAAATATTCTAAAATAGTGTCTAGAGTATAAAATGATTCAAAAGGATAGGATCTTGGAATTACTGTGTCAAGAATCTGAGATATTATTTGAAAATATCTCAAGTACCTGAAACGGAATCTAGATAAGGTCGAATTTCGTATTATAATCGATAACGAACGATTTTCGATTATTTATTCAACTCCGTTTTCGGTTGTGTTGAAACTTTTTTTTTTTGTATCTCTTTCGATACATGCAATTTCATACAACTTCGTACAACCAACGATCTGCACTGAGTGAAATTTTTATTTCCGGTTAACGCTCGGTCCTCAACTACTTTCACTTTTTACCACAATCGACAAAATATAGTGTCTAGGTAGAAAATGAAAATTAGTTTTCTAGCTGCTACCGGAAAGTTTAGTATCCGTTACTATTCTTTCTCATTACGATCATTGTTACTACATTTTCTTGTAACCGTTTCGAAAATTTAACGCTCATGCAACGATAAATCGACGTTAAAGCCTTGTTTAACTAAAAAAGTAGAGTAAACCTCAGAAACTGATTTTGCGTTGCAATAACCAAAAAAGTATCGACGATAGCGCAAAATGTTTACGCGTACCTCATTTTTCGTAATCCCAACAATATTTAAACAGTTTTTTTTTCAACGATGCCTGTTTTACTGAATTTTTCTAGTTACCGTAACAAATGAAATTTTTCTCAGTGTAACTAAATGTTGAAAAAAATATTTATTTATAATAAAACTGGTGTTGCTGAGTGGCTGAATCTTCTGAGCGATTAAACTGGCTTTTAGGTACGCGAATTCTTCATACCATTTTTTTTTTTTCTTGTTTTTTCTTTGTTTGTCTAAAGATGCGTCTGAAAAAGAAGGAGAACAAATCTCGCGTAAGCGGTATAAACGTGAAAATTTTTCTGGTGACGGAAGTTTGGAATAATCGTGTACTACGTAAGCGTAGGGTAGTTTGCATCTTTCATCTCGTCGACGGCGCTTCGTAGTTCTCGGAAGGGAAACTAAGAGAGAACTGCCATTTCCGTCTCGGGCCGGATATACGCCGGCAGTTTTCCCTCAAGAAATTCGTACGGGCTGATCTCGTCGAGCTGTACGAATGGTTTTGTGTATATAAAAGCTGCAAGGACACAAAAGATGCGAGGAGACATTCCCGGCGTATAAAGTGTGTACCGCCTTCCACCCGCTCCGATCTGTATTCAAGGTACTTCTTGAAACGAAAGGAAAAATGGAAGGAAAGAAACTAAAATCTGGATGCAATATGAAGCAAGTAGAACTGCACGCGGAATGCTTGACGATTAACGTATGTTTACAGCTGATAAGTGATGGGCGTCCGTGATTGGTCAGCCATGCGAATCTGTTGGGTACTATGAAAAAAAAAGTACTCGAGGTGCGATTGGATGATTTTATTCAATTCTTGATATGTTTTTGTAGGTAAATAAAAGACCAAACATCGAGCCCTGAATATGAGGCGGGGATGAAGTTCCGAAAGCTCTTAATTTCGAATTATTTTCTGGCGAGAATTGAAGTAAAGAAATAAAACTTTGGAGAAACTGAGATACGGCAAAGTTTCGAATGGTCGGAAAGTGGAGGGCTCAAAGTTCCGAAATGCAAGATTACGAAAGTTCAAGTTACGAAAAGTAAAGTTCCGATAGAGCCAAAACTTTGATAAATAAAGTTTTGGTCGAGTAAAATTCTGACGTATTAAAATATACTCGCACAGCTTAGTTTGCTCAACGAGTGGATGTAAATAATGAGAAAAACCGAAGATCGGAATTACCAGGATTCCAAATGTAAATATATCGAAAATCCAAAAAAGAGAAAGATCAAAATGGGGAAGTTTCAAGCCAGAAATTCACGGAACTAAAATCGTCGTACGTTTCGTACCATTCGAAACTTTGATGTTTCGTCAAAGTTTGATTTATTTACTTCAAGTTTCGCCGCAAAAAAATTTGGAATATCAACCCTGCCCCCTAAATAATAAGAAATATGGGACTCCAGAAGCGTGCAACATTTTCCAATGCGATAAAACGTGTCACGTTGTAAAAAAAAAAAAAAATCATTTCCTTCCAATCTCAACCCCAGCAATATCGAAGACGAATTTTATTCTAGCGTCACTGATATACCCAAGATTCCTTTTCATCCTCGTCTCGTTATCGTTATATTATTACGTATTATTAAACGGTCGAATTTTTTGATCGTCCGAACAATTCCCGAGGCATGGAAAATGAAATTGAACCGCTGCCAGAGACGATCGGTCTGAGAGAATGAGGATGGAGGAAAAAAAAATTCGTTTTTCGTCTGGCATCGGTGCTGCTGCTTCGTTATTAGGCAGAGAAACTGGCTGATTGTCAGACAGACGCTTCGAAAGAATAAGACGTTTGTATTTACCGAGAAGAGCGTCTGTAGACTTTCTGTTGCGCACAGACCGTCGAGTCTGATAGCAATATTAAGGCGTGAATATCCTTCGTCGACAAAAGTGAGAAGAAAAAACCAAAAAAAAAAAAATAGTAGAAACGAGAAACAAGTTTTCCAATTACGCTGTAGGGGATGAAATCTAGGCAAAGAAAAAAATTAAGATATCCTCGTTATAAGCTTGAATTTTTATACCGTGAAATACTCGCCGCTTTTTACAGTTTCACCTTTAATTCCTATAATCTTTTTCCTTCGTCGGTTTCTAACGGAGAATAACAATAACAACAACAACAACAACAACAACAACAACTACAAGGCAAAAGAAGCTTGCAATTTTCGTGAAACTTTTACGTATTTGAATTTAGCTCGAACGAATCAATCGAATTTACGCAATTTGAGAACAGAAAATAATCGTTCGTAGGATAATTATTATTGACGTACCCTCTATTTTGCAATTATTGCGATTTTGGGGATAGATTTTAACGGCGTGATTAATTCACTTTTGCGTGTCGGAGCGCGGGATGAGCATTTTCGCGATACGGCGGTAATGCTAATTCATTGATTACACACTTTTAAACGTTCCTCAACGTAACCCCGTCAAGCATTCGCCGTATCGCTCTTCTGTCACGAATAATTACGGCGAAACGTACACTCGCCGATAGAATCCGCATGTTTGTTTGATAAGCCGCGGAGAATCCCGTCAATATTGCTCGCACGCGTCGTTAAAGTAATCGGCCATTTTTTTTTAAATATTGATAAAATTTATTTATATAAAAAAAAAAAAAAAAAAAATTTCAACAACATATCGACGTTATACGTATTAGTTAAATTATATACCCAGATACAAATCGTATGTTGTACGTAGATACAAAGGGGTGGAACTCGATTTGCCGCAGGGGATGAACAGCGATAACGTTTCTCGTCGCGAGGCTCTGGTTTATGGAGAGCACAACGCGCGAGGCTCTAGGATTGGAAAACCGTTTTCACTTGGAAACAAACAAACAAACGACTATGGAGAACGGTTGATCGCTTGCTTCGCGAACAATACGATCGGATGCACAAACTCGCACATATATATGTATATATATAGGTACATGCAGACGCGTGTATACCTTGTATACCTGTATACACTTACAAATGGCTGCACACACACACATCCACTCGACGCTTGTGGGAATAAGCTATTTGAAGGTGAAGAGAGAAGCTCAGGTTGCGCACATTCTCGCCTTTCTCGCAATCAGAACTTTGCCATCGTTGCGGAATACCGCGCGTATTACGCAGTTGTCAGTTTCGTTATCAGGCGTAAGATACCGAGGCTTGGAGTTGAAAGAAATGAAAAAAAACAAAAAATTTACGTTATGACAGGCGAGGCATTTGCATGTGGAAAAAAGAAGATTGAAAATAAGAAGTTGCAATCGTTAACTTTGATAAACGCTTAAAAATCGGTATGACATTTTTGAAAACACTGAAAGAAATTTTTAGTCTGCAACTATTTTCATTTTTTATTATATAATATTCAGACAGTTTTTTCAACGCTGCCTGTTTTACTGAATTTTTCCAAGTGCAGGTTTGTAAATTATGCGCTGTGTTATTCGAGAGCCACTTTAACCAGTTACTTGTTACGTAATTGATAACATTATTTGGAGAAAAGTAGCTGTCTTACTAATACAGTTGGTAAATTTTTTCACTGAAATTGAAGCTAATTTAAATTTGAAATGTGTTCTGTATCGTTGCTGTTGTATGTATGCGTCCGATGGTTGTACAAGGCATCGATAACGATCACGATTTCGCGTAATAGAATTTCTCTGAAAAAGGGATTGCTAGTTGAATGAATAACGAGAGTCATTTGCGCGGTTAAAAATCGTGAGAATGAGAAATTTTATGTTACACAAGCTTTCGGTCGACCGTTATCGCGTCTTCTTTTTTACACTTGAGGAGCAAAAAAATTTGCCGAATTTAAGCCGGTAGGTTATACCCTGTCCCTCGGACGTTTTTTTTCATCCGAACAAATTTATTATCTGAAATTGGTGAGATTTATAATTCTTTTCACACGATCCCCGGCTTTACAGACGTATCAACCCTGCCTCTGTTGTGTTGCGATACTGCAAAAACGAGATAATCGGTCGGGTCTTCTAATTTTAAACCACAAATCATCCACCCGCCAACGTTCTTCGTCATCTCGTCATTCCCTCCTCCAATCTCACCACCCGTCGAAAACTTGTTGTTTCGAAATTGGGGAATTTGACGGGTCAATCCAGACGGCCTTTCATCCAAAGCCCTCGTCACTAGCGGACAGCTGTATTACCAATAATTCTCCAACTGTTGTGAAATTCCTCTGATTCCATCAGATTGGAAATTCATACCAACTGCGACGAGACGGAATGATAATGTAAAATCTTTAATTAACTTGTTGGGAATTATTTATTTATTTTTTTTTTCCTACTCTCACTTACACCCAAACAGCAGATGGATACCCCTCATTATTCGTCATCTCGTTTTTTATTGGAACGAAAAGTGTTTTTCAATTTTTTTTTTTTTTTTCTTCTTAGAAATCTCATCCCGAGTTTCCAGGTTGGAGAAATCATGAGAGAAGAAAACAAGAAGTTACCGTATATACGGTGAAACATCAAGACTCGTGTAAATTTTTTTGAATTTCAATACATTTCAAGTGCGTAAATCGAACGAATGTAAGTAAATAACCCTAACGGAGAAAAAAATCGTTGGATTTCAACGGGAAGTGAATACATATACCGGTGCAAATCGCAAATGTGTGTAAAAAAATGAAATGAAAAAAAAAAAAAAAAAAACGAAACGGTAAAAACGAATAAAAAAAAAAAATGAACCGTGATATCGAAATGAACAGAATCGATTAATCTCGAGGCACGTCAAAGTCGCGGGCTGCATTTTGTCGGGGACACGCGTCAATCAAAAAACTTGGAACGACGGGGGCAACTTTTAGCTCCGTTGCCGTTTATCGAATGTACGAGATGGGTTAAAAATGGCCGGGGGGTGATTTGAATGGTTTGCGATTTTCGAGGAAACTGGTTTCGGTTTCGTTTCGCCGCGTCGGTCAGATTGATCGACCGGCATTGCACGCCGCAAAAGTAAACATAAGTAATTCGAGAACGGTGCGTCGGCCCGTGAAAATTCGAGCTTTTGGTAGAAGCTTATCCCTGATTTTGTTCGTTTTATCCTCTTGGATGGGAGTTTTCTTCGCCTGACCGGCGAAACTTCCGCGGTGAGACTGAAACCCGTAAAAATCGCATCGAATAAAGAGGCTCGGATGCGTCGAGAGCTTTTCTCCCGAAGAAGAAAAAGCTCTCGAGAAAGGCGTCGTCGCGCGCTTCTATACCCAGAGTTGTTCTCGGAGCTTACAAAGAAGACCGGGAGAGGATTGCACATCTGCGCGTTTAACCGTCCTCCTCGCTATGTCAAACTTACTCGAAAACAGTCCCGAGACTCTGCAAGTACTCAGAGCTTCTGTACCGATGCTGCAAAACTCTTGGAAGCACTTCCGTTGAGATCGAATCGGAAACGTGCCGCACAAAATCACGACGGAGTTTCTATCCGTGACTCTGGACATTCCCCGACCAATTGACAAACCGCTACTTCCGGTCTTGGATCGGCCATTTTATTTCCACACAATGGGGAAAGCTGCGCTCGGTCTAAAACTTTCCACGGATTAGCTACCAGATTCAGGAAACGTCACGAATTGGAGACCGTAGTTTCTTCTTGTTTCTTTTCCGTCATAAGTTGACGGAGTACCGAGGAACAAAAAAATATCATCTACGAACCGATCTAGCTTCAAGAATTCTTGTTGTTTAAATATTATTCCGGTGCATGGAATTTTATCGTGCTGAATTATTTTTAAAACACAATCTTTCCTCGATGTTCGCGGAAAAAAAATCGAGAGCGAAATGTTGTTTTATTTCTTTCCTTCTTTTTTTATTTTCTTTTATTTCTCTCGTCTCAAGTTTCAAGACTTTTATTTGAATTCTCCGTCCTCTGCGTGATGCGGGATTTATTATATGATGTAAAAGGTGTGAAAAACGAAACAGACATCGCGATTTAAATCATGAACCGGGATTTTTCTCCTGGTGAAGAAAGAGAGAGAGAGAGAGAGAGAGAAAGATCAAATAAATAAATAACAGGTGACGAGAGACAGATAGCGAAAATTAAAAAAGTCCATTAACACTGTTTGTATCGGATGAGATCTGGACACTCGTCAGCGATATCCGTATGGTATCATCGCCCTTATCGTAAGCGTCGGTTTATCAGCACGAAAAGCTGTCGTGACGACAACCGAACGAGACACACGACATCCCTGCGAAAATCGTCGTTGTTTTTTTTTCTTCCTCTCTTTTTCGCCGGCTCGTAAACCTTTATTTCCATCAGAACCATACCCTCCTCTTCCTTTTTCTCCCCCACCTTTTCCTCCTTGTCAGCTATCAAGCCGACGAGCTTCTCTCCAATCAATGAAATCATTTAAACACGCGGCTGTTTTTTTTAATCCCCCTTCCCCCCGTAAAGAAAGTCAAGTTTTACTCCAATGCTCTCGTTGTCAATGGCAAGATGTGAATAAAAAACAAAAGAAACTCGTCGATTCAATAAATGTAAACGCACGAACGAAACGTTTTGTCAAATTCGGAGTATATTTTACGAGCAGTTTCCTTCAACGAATTTTTACACTGCTATCGACAAGTTGGCCCGCAAAAAGTTACCGAGTACCTGTGCAGAAATCGATTGTACGAAAAAGTTTTACGCATATTTCTATTCTATATCTTTATATTTTCAAGATTTTTATCAATTCGTATTCTAGCAGAGTTTGGCGAGAAGAAATATCTCGATATTTCGTTCTCTTTCTTTATTTCAATAAAAATTGAAACAGACTCGAGATACTTGAAAAGGGTACGTTGTATGAAAGTCGCACATTCTGGACCATATAAATTTACAACATAATGTATCAGAACCAGTGAAATTCAATCGCGTAGTAGATTTTTACATTCGTCGTTTGTCACGGTGAAGCAAAAAATACGATCTGTAGTTATTGTAAAATATGTAGTCTGAAAGGAATTTTTCATTTTTTTTTTTTACTAACTTTTATTTCTCTCGTCACAAGTGAAAAAAATTATAAAGGAAATGGCGCGAAAAATTGGAATCTAATCTACGTTTTTCATATTGCAAAAAGAAAAAAAAAAAAACAAAAAAACAACAACGACGTTAAAAATAATTCATATTTTTCGACTTGCGCGCGAGGCGAAGAAAGATATCTTACGCTGCACACGGAAGAAACTTAAGCTCGAGTCGGTGTAAATCTTTCCATTTTTCGTGTCCCTGCATTTTGATTGCGCGGTCGTTATCGCAATTTTCACGTCGGGGGTTCACGGAGAGCGATAATCGGCTCGCGTGACGTCGGAACCCCCGGGCGAACGGAGTTAGTGCTGAGGTGAAGCATTCGCATCCGCACAGCCTCCGCCTCCTGTAAACGATAAACTGCTCGAAAGGTCCTCGGGGAAATAAAGACTCGGTAGGTATAGAGCGAGCTTTGCGAATAAGTCGAGACTCGAGGAACCTGCGAGTCTTGATACGAGTGCGTTCTTTGCGCGGCGGCGGCGGCGGCGGCTTTATTGCCCAGTTGTGTAATTCCGCCGATGACTGGGTCTGATTTTTATTACCTTCACCCCGGCATTTCATGCCCACTTCAAAACGATTTCGCCCATTTTTTCGCCGCGCTCTTTGAGAAAACTGTGCCAACTTACCGACTGGGCTGATCTACGCGAGATCCTACCGTTAAAAATTGACCGACTTATCGACCGAGTTGATCGACGCGTGACTCACGCGAGACCTTAACGAGAAAATCGATCGACTTATCGACCGAGTTGATCGGCACGTAACTTACGCGTCACCTTACCGACTGAGCTGATCGGCGTTCGATCTCCGCGGGACCCTACCGAGACTTTTATTTAGTTATTTTTCACCGTGCCGCAAATCGCCGTTCACTTTTCTCCGATTTACACGGTTCGTATTCAATAAACGACGTGAAACCACTTGCATTATCGGCAACCTTTGCCGGCAGTAACGATATATTTACGTGAAAGAAAACGGGTGTAACGATGCAGGCTGTAGTTGGGCCGGATCGAAGTTTTCCACAAGTCGGTGCTTAGTCGCACGCAAGAAGTCCGAGGGCTGAACAGCGGGTCAGCCTAATCGGCAAAGTATAACCTCCAATTTTATTTTCCAACGATACAGATAAGCTCAGGCGTTAATATTATCTCGATTACTGTTGCGGCAGCCGTGCTGCGCTGACCCAGCCCTCGGAATCAGACCAACGAGAAATTCAATTTCGGCTTATCGCTGCGGGATATGATACTTATCATCGGTACACTGGAAGGGTCGGTTTTCCCATTTTCCCCCCATTCTTTTCTCTCTCTTTGTGTTCCTTCTTTTATCCAGTACTTTATGTGAACTTGTCATGCATCGGGTGTAGGGAACACGTGGTTTGACCAAAGAAAATTTGTCAACTCATTTCCAATGCGAAAGAACGCCACGAAATTATCGAGCTTGAAGTTAGCGGCGATGATGTTACATTTTTTTTTTTTTTTTTCGAGTTTGTAAATTTTGATTTGGAACATGGTTTTCTTGATTACGTGGTTTCGCGAATCTCGGACAACGCCGTGCCGAGTAACGAATTCTTTCGAAAATTCATCTTCGCAACAACGACGTTACAAACTTCAAATTCATAAAAACTTAAACCTGCCTTATGAAAACAACCCTTCCCTTCTTGTGTTCTTGCGCTTATTTCACCCTTGATATCACGGCTATATTGACTCTTTCAATATTACGTTTGGCACAGCATAGCGTTTATATGTATAATACATAAGCCCGTGGGCTTATAATCCATTCTTCGGTGTTCTCGAAGGGGTTTTACCGCCGAATCAGCCGGGTCCAAACTATTTTGTAATATAATCGAGTCCAAATAAATTTTTGGGCTTTCGGTAAACCGCCGGGACGTAATATTATTCTCTATATATGTGCGGTTGGGCGGTGACCACTCTGTTAAATTCGAACTTTCCTAAATTATTGAAACAATATATGTGTAGCCTCGGGCAACTTTGCCACTGGATTAGGGCACCGGAAGGTCCATAATTCTATTAAGCCTGTTTATTTTAACCCTGTTAGGAGGCGAGCGGGCTCGGTCTTAATTAAGGTAGGCACAGGTGGACATAAGTCGCAATATTCCCCCGATGCTTTGATTCATTTTGGATCAAAGAAGATGCCAAAACTAACTCTATAAAAATAAAACTACCTCCCCTTCGTCAGTTTTAAGAAAATGAAATCAACGTTCATATTTTATAAATTTTAGGGAATCTGCTTACGTGAAAATTTAATTCGATGCTCATTAATCGTGTTGCGGCATAAAAATAAATCTGACGTTTCGAATTGTGTCATAACAATTCGACACGGTAACCTGAATTCTTGAATTCTTTTTTTTCCAGTAGCTACGATACTCGTTACACTTGTTGTAATTTTTCTGATAATTTAATCCTCGGTTTTTAGATACCCAATCGTTTGCATTTCATCGACCCATTGGCTGAATTGATCGTCTGGACTAAAAAAATGTCGACTCCTTGGTTTGAGACATCTTCCGGCCTATTTGAATGCTAGATTGTAGTTTTGAAAATATCATCGGTAACGTTGAAGCCCCCTTAGCAAGAAACTTACTTCGAGAACCATAATATTGCGGGGTTTCGATGTCAGACTATCGAGTCGTGTATCTGACATGATACCAAATTGGCCGTACGTCGTTAGTCGGCGTCGCGACGACGCGAGTTGAACGTCTTACTGTCGTCGAGCTGGTTCAAACCGACGTTACAGCCACGTGTGCGTGTGCGCGTGTGTGTGTGTGCGGTCGTGAACTTTTTGTTTTTTCTTTTCTTTTCTTTCGGCTTCAGTGCAAGTGCCTCAGCACCTGCCTACCTGCCTGTGTGACTGCCTTCGCACCTGTTAACACACTTCCTTGCTATTCGCAACCCCGTAATCGCCTGCCGCTGCTACGGCAAGTGTTGAGGGTATGTAGGTACATATAAAACCATTTTAAAGGTGCAACCACTCTTCCAACGAGAAGTCGTTTACTCCTTTCGGGATTCTCGTAATGCTTAGAAAATATCGCTGCATCTTTCGTGATTCCAGTATTTCTTACACCATTCTTCTTTCTTTTTTTTTTATATTAGTTTGAATTTTTTCCTTTTCGTAAACGAATCTTGCCACGTTGAAAAAACGTGACCTCTTCAATGCTCGAAGAAATTGGATGGAATATGAAGTTCGTGCGATTATTTTCAAACACCCTGAACTTTTGAACGTGGTCATTTTGACAATTGTGGAATTGTTGAACGGTCGAGAAGAATTGTCTACCATCGATGGTATGTTCGATGTACGTTATGAATTTTTAACAATTAATCACTTGACGAAACATAATTATTTAAAATTGGGGAATTTTCAACACCTAAAGCGAGAAGACAAGCGTGAAGTGAGACGCGAGATTAGCATGAAACTTGTAAGCTGAGCATTCGGTTTATTCGGTAATTATTTGGAACAAAGTTGAAGGGGTTTGACACCGTCTTACGTCTACGGTGAGTGTAATTACGGTGACGCGGCAAGGGGTTGGGGAATTTATTTACCGAAAAGGGAAGCAGCTTCGCGTGCGCATCGGTACACATCGACGAACGCAAATGCAAACGCAGACACTTACACAAACACGCACACAAACACGCACCGAGACGTCGAGCAAACAGTCGGTTATCCTAGTAAAATGCCCCGGGGGCCGGCTCTCTACTCTATCGTGTCTGGTCGGCGTAACGATTTAAGAAACTGTCGTTTTCGCCCTATCAGATGGACGGCTAGTCGAGGCCGTGGCGTCGCGACGCCGCCGTCGAGTACAAATTCACACTCCACGATTGCGAGCTGATCGGCATATAACGCACGTGTGATCTTACCGAAAAAAATCGACCAGCTTACCGACCGAGCCGATCGGCGCGTGACGTATGCCAGGCCTTTCCGCGAAAATTGACCAACTTACCGACTGAGCTGATCGGTGCCGGAGGTTCGCGAGCCCTTTCCGAGAAAATTGACCAACTTACCGACTGAGCTGATCGGCGCTCGACGTTCGCGAGATCCTACCGAGCCTCCCCCCCTAGCTACCCTCAATTTTCGGAGCGCAGCGCCGGCTCGGCGAGTAGAAAACCAAATTCAACGAGGCTCAAACTAGATTCGGCAGTGCACGACGACGCGACGAGAGAAAGCTCCTCCCGTTATTCGTGGTTTCGCGTGTGTATTGTCAATTCCAAGCGCACAACAGCTTTCAGACCGTATTTACCCCGCGTTTGATCTTTTGCCCGCAAATTACACGTACCTATCCTATTCCTACGGTCTACTTGCCCCTTTCTGTCCGCACTCGCTTTATCCACCCGCAATGAGCGGTCGCCTTTTCCTTGTTGCCTGTTCATCCGACCATACTTCTATCTCTCTTCATCTTTCTCTTGTAAACCCGTCGACTGTTTTGCCACTGATGTAGCGCGGAAAATTGTTTAATGCAAAGAAACGAGGCTGAAATTAGCAACGATAACGTGTGAAAACACACACGGAAAATGGCATTATTGAACAGGCTACACATTGGTTCCCCCGGTTTGACGTTGACGTTGTTCGTAAAAAGGTATGTGAATTTCAAACTCCATGATTTAACATTTTCTTACCGAATCGCAATTTTTGTAAACGATTTATCAATCCTTGCTTGTCTTGTTATTCAAACTTTTGGTTCGTCGAAATTTTGCTCGGACATATTCTTAGCCTGTAAAATCGTACGTTTCAAATTTCAAATTTCATATCGTCACGAAAATCATCGTCTCCGAACGAAAAAAAATTATTTATCCTCAGCTCCAGTCATTTGTTCACGTAATCGACCTAATCTTAACGCAAAAAAATATTTCATCACGTATCCTTGACTGTTTTGAAATTTTTCATTTGGTAAAATACTAAAAATAAAAAAATAAAATTCTCCTGCCAGAGGAGGTGCAGCCAGTTATTTTATTCACGGATCAATCAGATAACCGTGCAGCGAAGAGAAACAACAGTTATATCCGACGAGTAGGTAAACATTACACTTCGTTTTATTCATCGCATACTCTGCCCAAATATAACGTCAACCATGATATTATTTACTGTCAAACGCCAACAGCGAGGATTCTGCATTGTACGCTTAACGTGTATAATACAATTAAAATCAAACAGATAATATCGCACTGCTAATTATTATTCCAAATACATACATGCATATATACATAAATATATCTATACGGAGTGATTAGCTAACGGTCAAACGATTCAACGCGCAAGCGCTAAAATTTTACCGCCTAATCGTTGTTTTATCAGGTTGACCAACCGTCTTGAGTTCAGGTGACAGGTCGCCGCGATCTATGTAACCTGAAAAATGTTGGTACCCCTGACGAAACAACTGCTTTTGCTATAGAATTTTAGCGCATGCGCGTTAAAACATTCGATCATTAGCTAATCACTCTATACATATAGTTGTCGGGATATTCGTTAGTCGTTATTTTTCTTTTCAATTCCAATTATTCAAACTGACTTTTTTTTTCTCTCGTTAATTCATTCATTTCCCGTTAAATAACGATAACAACAACAACAACAACAACAATAATAATAATAATAATAATAATTTGGCGGGGTGGTAATTCGCTCGACGAACGGATTCCAAGTGACCGTATTTATCGGGGTCGCTCATTTTCCTCGGTTGAAATCGCTGTTTTTCGGTGTAAATCTACCTACGCCGCCTGCGAGGTTTTCATTAAGCCGACGGACAGGAGAAGCTCGTGAAAGCTCCTCAAGCCGCAAATCCTGTTGAAGGAGAAGACCAGGAAGCCCGGTTTGTTCGGTCAAACATTTGTAGACAGCCAGAGTCAGAGCTTTGATTTTCACGGGTCTGGTAGGCTGCATGTACGTGTACGAATACCACCCTCCTACACTCGATCCCTTACATACCCGTACATACATACGTAATAGACTGAGATTACATCGGTGGGTAGAATTTAGCCCAATAAATTAGGTAATCGGCGTATAACTTGGCGGCTGAAATCGATGTCGAATATCGACGATAATTTTACAATAGGAAGTGAATTTGATTGATTTATAATATTTGAATGATTGTTGACGATTATCGTAGCTCGTTTGATGATTCGTGACTAATTATGTGCAGCGGAGATTCAGTTCTGTGAATACTTGAAATGTTTTTTTTTGTCAATCACTAGCGTGTCATCGAATTATAGCGATAAATAATAATACGATAGTTATCGTTTTGGACAATCGAAACGCTTTCGTGTACAAGTTTAATTTCCGTACCAGATGTTACATGACTGATTAATGCACGGAATTTTATTCGACATTCTTGGTGGTATGGCTTCGGTGATGTATAGTTGCTATCTATTTGTCAAATTTGACGATGAAACATACAAAGATAGAAAATGAATAAATTGTTAGAAACAGTACAGTCGTCGATGCTTTGTGTTGATTCGCTTTAGATTTGTTGAAAGTCTGGTTAATTTAACCATTTCACTGTAAGATGTGACTCATTTTATTCAGAATACCTTCTTCAAAATCAACGAAATACTTTTTGTTCTATCACGCTGGTATCGCTGGACATCCAATTTTTCGACACTACAACGAATGGCAATATCGAATCGACTGCCGCGTGAGAAAGAAAATCCGTTTCAGTGACTTTGTGAGAAAAAAAAAATAAAAAAATTGCAGTCTTCGGAATAAAATGAGCTATCATAGATCGAAATCGAACGAATTTGCTAGATTCTCATCAAATTTGAAACGATTTTAAACAAACATTGATGTCTAGGTAAGTTTTTCCTCACAAGTCCAGTATTCTAAATTGCTATATTTTTTTAACCATATCACAGTTAGTATAACTTAGGAATATAATAATTTGATGAAACGCTCAATGGGTGATAATTATTTTGTGTAAGAAAAATTGATAAAATGTATCGATTTTTGACCTTTTTATTTTTTTTTTTTTTTGTGCCGTTTCGCACGCGGTTAGAAACTCGAAACTTGATCCCCGACAAAAAGCAAAAAAAAAGAAAGAAACGAACTAAAAAAAAAATCCGAGACCGAAACTGAAACTGCGTTATTTACTCAACTTTGCGGAGCATCCTGGCGTGACGAGGACTTTCAAAGGACGCGATGCTATCCTTGGACTGGGAAAATGTTCTTTCCAACTTTGTTACAGGATTCTAACGACCTTAACGACTATCGCATTAAGATAACCTGTTCCTGTACACTTTGAAAAGCTGCGTCTCTACGCATGCATGAAAAGTATAGCGGACAGCGTTTTTGATAACATTCTCATTACAAGAAATCGCAAGTTACAAAAAACGTGAGTCAGGGTTGAAATTCCGACTTTGAAAATTTTCGGAAGCGCCAAATTCCGAATTTCTTGGTGGCGAAACTTGAAGTGAAGAAATCAAGCTCTGACGAAACGTCAAAGTTTTGAATGGTACGAAAAGGAGAAAATTTGAAAATTCGAAACATCGAAATACCGAATAATCGATGGTTTTCAATTCCGTGAATTTCTGACTCGGTGAAATTTCAGCACTTTCATCTCTTTTTGTTTTCGATTTTCGATACTTTTACTTTCGGAATCCCGTGGTCATTCCAATTTTCGCTTCATCTGATCCTTTACACCCACTAGCCGAGTTAATTACGCTGTGTGAGTATATTTTTATATTCTTACTCTATCGTATGTTGAATTTCGAAACTCTGAGGTGTCAAGTTGCCAACCATTGGTAACTTTGGCGTTTCTCCGAAGTTTGATATCCTTACACGAAGTTTCCCCAGCGAATAATTCGTAATTAGAAAAATTTCAAATTTGCAACTCAAACTGCGCCCCTATAACCTGTGTTGTCGTTCAACGAATTCAATTCGTCCAACCATAATTCTCGTCCCTCATCTTCCCCTCTCGCGCTCATTCTACTTTATCTTATTTTCTCATTTTCTTATTCACCTAAAATTCCCCGGGTGCGTGTAAACGAATTCTCCCCTCATCTCGGTGTAATAACACGAAATCTTGTTTCACGGATGAAATAAAAACCCGCCAGGTCTGTTTGTAACGATTCTTCAAGCTCGAATATTTCGCGGGCAAGGTAAGCGGCTCACTATTCCCAGCATCAGTAGCAGTAGCAGCGAATATCCACTTAATGCCGAATAGAATGCCTCTCAAGCTACTGCGAAAGAGGATCACTGCCGTTTCTCCCGCTTCAAATACACCTACGTATATTATTCGCGATTCACCCTCTTCTCTGCATGTAGATACACGGCTATGCACCAACGTTTCCCTCTGTATATATATATATATATTTTTATTTTTTTTTTTTATTTTTTTTCTCTCTCGCTCGCTCTTTCTCCTTCGGGCTCTTTATGTTCCACTCGCAGCTCCATCGGTTCTCTCCCTCCCCCTCTCTTTCCGAGACTGCATCCGAGCTTTTCGTGCAGTCCGCGCTTTTCCGCTTTATACTCACTGTCATTTACCAAAGAAGTACCAGATCTCGACGTTTCTGAAGAGACGAACTCACGGCTCTTCGAAACTCTTCTCTCTCTCTCTATCTCTCTTTCTCTTCCAATTTCACTCGCGAATACCCGACAGCTCACTTGTATCATACACTATGTATTATAATTGCAAGACACCGATGTTATTTTTTATTCTCAAGTTTGTATTTATTCTTAGTTTTTTTTTATTCATCGAAGTTTCATTTGTCTTTGACTTACATGACACATCCTTTTTCATCGTGTAACGTTTTTAAGTCACGACTAGGTTGTTGGATTAGAATGAAATTCATCCCAAATAAAAAATCGTGTATTGGATAATTCTTTTCCTCATCATTTCTATATTCAGTTCCGGTTGCGTGTTACGTATCCTGGATTATAAAAAACAGAGTCAACCTTTTTTAAAAAATTTCGCTGTCAATTCTTATGGCATTTGATAGATATCACACGATTTTTCATTTTTTTTTTTTCCCTTAAATACGAATCTCTGTAAATTTTGTCAGCGATTTCTTTCAACCTCGACAAAACTTCTCAGGGTTTTATCAGGTCGATGTATCGAGTTACGAATTGAAAGTAACGGCACGAATTTGTACCATTGAAAGTTTTTTTTTTTTTTTTCTGCTTCTTCTCATTCTCGTTTGAAAAATTGCCGCGCCTCTTGTCGACTTTGGTATAAAATGAAAAACTTTGAAAAACTTTAATGCGATCGTGTCTCCTACAAAAACGTATAATGCAGCTTTTTCGTTGGTCCCGCATTTACGTTTTTTTTTTCAATTCTTTTCTTTTGCTCTTTTAACGTCTGACTATATACTTAAATTTTTTTCACTTCCTTACTTTTAAGGCATGTGGGTGTACAGAGTCAACAACAATATAAGCTTGGCTACTCAAGTACTTTCGTCCTTGCTTTGATTAGCAATTTTCTCTCCCCACGTTTTTTTTTTCTCCTCCATTTTACGCGCTTAGTTTTCTTCAAAACTTGGATATTGTTTCACACGTATCGCATCTCTAGACAGTTGAAAAAAATGTCGCGGTAACAATTAAATCGAAGCGACAATAATCATAGTTTTATTTTTTTTTTTTTTGTTCCGTCATTGTACTCGTTCTACCGGGTTTATTTTCCCCCCTGCACAAATTACCCAACCCCTGATTATTTCATCGCCCGTCACCGCCGGAAATAATAATCATTATTCGATTTGTGAATTATATTCGCAATCACGATAATTATTATCGATTTATTGATCGATATCGGATAAGAACGGTGTAAAATTGAAAAAAAAAAACGGAATAATTGATTAAAAAATAACCGTCACCCTCGTTTCTCTCTACACCCACTACAGTTTCAAGCCGTGGCAAAAACGTTGACATATCGTAAAGCGAAAATTGGTAAAAAACAAAAAATGAATTTTTTTTTTTGTTTTTGTCGTTCCAAATGCAAATTCGAGCCAGATGAGTCGTTGTAATTGAAGAGGGGGAGACGGACAGGCTCGGCTTATTCGGTCGATTGATTAATTGGCAGCAGGATTCAATGAATTCATTTTCTTTTACCGGAGAATTATTATTATTCTTTTTTTTTTTTTTTAACATCGTTCGAAATTTGTTTTACCGTTTTCGAAGTCAATTTCTGCAATACATGCGTTGAAGCCAGATTCTGATACTCGAAAGTATACGAAAAATAAAGCCGATGCACTCACGAATCGGGGGAAAAGAAACGTAATCGTACAAATGATTGGCGGAGTAATAACCAAAGTTGAAATTACGCGACAGGCGAATCAATCGTAATGAATTATTGTTGTCAAATTAAAGTGTTAATTAACTGTGGCGTTAATTTAGCCGTGTAATTATTATTCCGCGGAATATCCGTCGGACTATCTTTTCGATCGTCGTACTTTTTCACCCCTCGTCGCATTATAATCTCTTTTCATTATCTCTTGTCTCGCCGTTTTCTCTCTCTCTCTCTCTCTCTCTTTCTCTCGCTCTCTCCATCCCGCTCTCACTTTCTCCCTCACACACAATTTCCCTCCCCGTCGAGATTCTTCTCGATAATTTCTCAACGAATTGTTAATTGGTTTAAAAAGGCAGCGAGCGATAGTCGAATTACAAGGAGCCACGGCCCTAATTGGCGTTCCTTTAAAGTTGAACCCGGCGGCCTCTGCAACGCTGATATCACCTCCAACCTCTGCTCCAGGAAACGGGAACGAGGAGAGACTTCGCGACCCCCGGCATTCGGCGTGCTCAATCTTTCATCGAAGCGCCCGTTTACTTACACACAATAAGTATGGTATATAAAGGTATGCATATGTATATATATGTATATATAATTATATATGTATGTGCCTTGCTCTGGGTGAGGTAAAGCTCTTTGCGGAGGTGTCGCGAAACTCGGTGTGTCCGACGTTATTTACCCTCCCCCCATCAACCCTTTTGTTTTTTTTTTTTTTTTTTTTCAAGTGCGGCGGGCGTGCCTTTTCAAGAAACAATTACCCCCTAGTCCGGAGGATTTTAACCCTAAAATTAAGGTGAAAATAAGAATTGCGGACAGCGGCGTGGGGCTGGAATAAGGGAGGAAAAAAAAAAAGAAACGGGAAAACAATTACTTGCAACGATAAAAATAGTAACAATAATGATAATAACAACAACTAACTTCACGCGCTTTGTCAAAGACGTTGCGACAATGAATTTTGTTCTCTGCGTTAGCGAAAAGGTGGAAAATTTTCAAACCTTTCGGTCACAGAAGCCATTATAGTGACATCATATTTTTTTTTCTAATATTCTATGCAAAATTCTTAGTCTATGCATTTTTAGGTGAAATGAAAAACTGACTCGCGTGACTGAAAGTGTTAATTCGTAGCTGAATATGAAACTTGATATGGTTATTATTCGGGTATTGATAATTTTATGTCCTTGATTCTTCTGATTTTTTTCATGCTCTTCCTGTCTTTTTGTAATCAATGATTTGACGTCCCGATTTCTGGCCTTTCTTGTATCAGGATTATGTATAATTTTTTTTCTATCGGTACGATGATAAAACATTCGGTGCTTTAGAGATTAGAGTTTATAGTCGTTTAAATCCATATTCAATTAAGTGAATTTATAAATCTTTGGTTGAAAATTCCAACCTCCATTATCCTCTGCTCTGATTTCGATTAAGCTTTTGACTTCGTGTCACGATTTTAATCCTCTATTAAACTTTTTACAAATGATCGTTGATTAAGGGATTGATTTTCGTATCAGGGAAAGAAATTTCCGTTCGACGTTACCGATAAGTTCTTAACCATTTTTTTTTATTTCTTATGTTCTGCTCGGAGATAATGAAATGAATTTTTGCAAATGTAACAAGAATTATCAATTCGTATGCGTTGTCAGATTTTTTTTTATTTTTTTCAATCACAGTCAGTCGTATTATATTTTCTTGTAACTATTGGGACAATTTGATGTTGGTGAAACGATAAATGCAATTGATAAATGAAAAAATACATTTAACGTTGAAATTACGCGGCATATTTTTATTTCCGGTTACCGCTCGGTCCTTGACTATTTTCATTTTTTATCAAAATCGAAAAACACGGTTCTAGGTAGAAAATGAAAATTAGTTTTCTATCTTTTACCGGAAAGTCTAGTATCCGTTACTATTCTTTATCATTACGATCACTGTTTGTATATTTTCCAACTGTTGCGAAAATTTAATGCTTGCGCAACAATATATCGATATTAAAGCCTTGTTTGACTAAAAAAAGTAGAAACTGATTCTGCGTTGCAATAACCAAAAAAGGATCGACGTTTTTCCTAATTCCAACAATATTCGAACAGTTTTTTTTTCAACGATACCTGTTTTACTGAATTTCTCAAGTTACCGTAAAAAATGAAATTCCGCCTAGTGTAGCAGCATCGATATATTATATAATCGCAGCAAATTTTCCGGGTAACTGTGATAAATGAGATTTTCCTCCGTTGAAACTTTGAAAATGATCGTCCCTCCCGAGTCGGTACACCGTTACGGTCCATCCATATATCGCGATCCTCAGAGTCCCCGACCTCCACCCTGGGACCCACGGGGTGAGGCTGGAGAATGACAAGTTTGGTTCGCCCTCGAAGCGAGAGGCTCGACGAGGCGTTTACCTTTCCCTGGATCGTTTCTAACTTGGCACTCCGCATGGTTTATGGTAAACGTGTGCAGGTGGGTCGCTCGGCCGGCGCCCCGTTCGCGTTGAAAAGCATTTGTTGGGCTAAGCTAAAGTTTGCGTGACCCAAGCACGTTGAATGCCGAGAGGGTACAAGAGAGAGAGAGAGAGAGAGAGGAGGTGGAGAAGGTGGGAGCTCAAGCGACCCTTGGAAACCCGGGAATCGCTCGTAGAGCAAATACTTTTAACAAGACGACGGGTCTCGGGCATTATGTTTAGGAGAATAACCGCTCGTCGAGTTTCGAGAGGGATAATTTCCTACGACGATGCTGTTCGCGATTAGGGTCGAAGAATCGGTTATTTCCATTCTACCGATTCCGATTCCCCGGCTCGTTGCTCCTCCCTCGAATCGTTGCGAAACCGATCCGATAGGATGCCGAATTCAACGAAGGATTCGACGGGCTGTAATAATTGAAAAGACGTGACGCCGGATATTTATTTCCGTTACGGAAAGAGCGGGAGATTAACCTGCAAGCTCCTGCCCCGCGGGCGATATTTCAGACAAACGAGCTTTCGTTCCTCGTCATTTTTAATTCTTCTTTTTTCATTTTCTCTTCACATTCTTTCACTCCGCACCCACGCTTTCCGGTTCGTCCGGTTTCTCTCCTATTCCTCATCCTCGTCCCCCGGATTACACCCTGCACGTACATTATATACATAGGTATGCGCATACCATGCATTATCCGTGTGCAGGTAAACACCCGTACAAAATAATTTTTTTTTTTTTACAACAAATTTAAGCCCCCCCCCGTATCTTAGCCTCGCATATTACGACAAAGTTTTAACCTCATCGCCCCGGTAATTCGGGGAAAAAGAGCCCCGCACGAGGTCTATTTAAAATATCCCACATCTTCCCGTGTCAGGGTAAACTTGTCCGTCGAAGTATATAACCCGCGCGAATCGCGCGAGAAGGGGATGAAAATTTCGTTACCCCCCCCCGCCTTGTAACCGTTCTTTGTTCCTTTACTCGGGCGCGAGTCGAGATCGGATATACCGTTTGAGAATAAAAAATGATGGGAATACGAAGAAGATAAAAGAAAGAAAACTTCCCTTTCGATAAACAAGGATAAGTAATTTCTCGAAGCGTGTGATATCCGCACGAATAAACTTTTCTGACCGTGACAAAATTAGGTAACGCAGCCGTCGCGTCGCGGGGTTGTCGAATTTATGACGACGCTGAAACAGTTCCTCCCCCCCTCCACCCCCATCCCTTTTGGTTAGACGTCCTCCTACCATTTTACATTTCAATTACATCATCGAGGGTGATCCGTTCGTCGGTCAACCCCCCTCGGGAACACATCGCTCACTCCGATATACTTGAAACTGCACCCCTTTTGTCGAGCGGTCGATCAGGGAAGAAAAATAGACGGGGAAAAAACGGAAGTCAGACACGGTTAGCCGCACCTGCGGACCTGAGGATTTCGCCGGGGTTGTTGAAACGAGGAATCACTCACTGTGTATGGGGTTGGTGGGCGGTTCGGGGCCGTCCGGAGGCCGATCTCTTCGCGGATGACACCTTGGATGCCGCTAACCCTCTACGGGTCGAATCTTCCGGGGTTCCGTCATTCCTCCACCACCTCCGGGACTCTTGCGGTAGCCCGCGGGACCTCCGTACCACTATTCGACGAATATTCACCCCTCGATTTCACTAACGACAACTAATTAAGATGCACACTTTCACGGGACGCGATCCCGAGCTGCCGAAAAGGACGCGGTGCGTCGACACTGATTAATCCAAGGTAAAGATTCTACCTTCGGCATTCGCTCTTTGTTTCGCGATAATTCAATACTCGTACGACGTCACTTTTAGCTTTTTGAAAAAAAAACAAAACGATAAATCGAAGAAAGATGTGAAAAATAATGTATTATGTATGGTGAATCGAGCGGTGCGATTAACGGAAATTCATTTCACAAGGTAAGGCAACAAATGGGAAATCAAAATCGTTGCACTTTGTCACTGGTTTTTACGGGTGCACTGTGTTTAATTCAAGGCGTACGATCACTGTCAAGTGGCGTTCACAGCTGCTGGACAACCTTTGTTGTTGTACCGAGTGTTTGTCTACTAAGGTTTGCGTGTTTTTTTGTTTTTCAATATATATACATACGTGTATGTATTAACCGATTTTTGCCGCTTGTTTTCGAACGCTACAAGATAATTGTCGCGGTAGGCGTTACGGCGATTTTAGCGCGTTTTCCGTGAAACTTTAGGATCCTCGGAGGAACCGGTGCCCGAACTCGGGGGACGACGAAACGCGGGTTCCTGTCCTCGCGAAGTCCTGGCTTCGTTTCCTACGGGCTTGCTTTATCCGTCTCTCATGCACAGGCGCCGTCGCGGGGACGTCGTCGGCCGACGGGGATGGCGGGGGCGGAAGGTGGCGCAGGCGTCCCGACGCGCCCCGACGCATTGATTCCTGAAATCCGCGCAGACCAACCTCCATCGAGAACGGAACTCCGCCGCCGCCACCACCGCCACCGGCAACCTCCAGGTCCTGTTTGTCCCGTCCCGGACTTCGACGCCCGACAAACTCTCTCTATCTCTCATCCTCGTCCAGAAGCCGGAGGAGCATCCTGCACGCCTCCGTATCGCCTTTCAGGATTTTACCCTGAACGAATTTCGGGGAGGGAGGCGCGAAACTTATCCTCGAGTGAGAACTTTGGACCGAGACTGACTTCTCGTGTACCGTTTTTATACTCCCTCGCACTGGTTGCAGCACCGGCTGGTTGACCACCTATTTCTCTTCACCTCCGAACTTCCCATGTTACAGAGAATTTCTTACGCTTTCACAGCTCGCTTTTACTTCTATGGATTCACATTCGGCAACTCGCTAGCGTATATTAAGGGTGGACCTAACTTGTAGGGTGTTCTATATTTCTTTTCAGAGTTTCAAATTTTTATCAAATTATTAAAATACAATTGGCGAAGTTTTTGATTTTTTTTTTCACACTTTTACCCTTAATGGAAATAACGTGGGAAGAACTTTTTTTTCTCCCGGTATGACATGTTTTACTGTAAGAGTAACGAAGTTTTTAAAAAATCTGTAACCGCGAGGTCTTGGTTGGGCATTTGTGCTACTATCTTGAAAAAAATTAAATAAATATTACACATCCTCGTACAAGAAAATCTCGACGAATTGTTGCACTTGCTCCAAATCTTGAAATTTCTTTCAACAATGTTACTCTTACGATAAAATATGCACCGAAAAAAAAAAAAAAAAAAAAATTATGGAATTATTTTTGAATAATTTGAAGTTGATTTGGGAGGTCGAGGCGGAAAAAATTCTTCAACACCCTAAACAAGGAACACCATGGACTTTAATATACAACGTGACCGGGCTTAATTGCATGCTAAGTAGTACCTATCGCACTATGCGGCGCACAAGTGCCGGGTGAACTTAATTTATAGCAGGAATAGCTTACCTATCGCCGTCCTTGTTCTCCGGTGCACCACCAACGTTAGAACGGTACTGTGACTTTGCGGGCGAAACTACGGCTGGAACATGGAAGTTACGTATGGGTTGGCTTTCGAACGAAGGAGGAAAGGAGGAGATATTCCATTAGGATTCCGGTCTCACTTTCGGTCCGCCTGTCTCTCTCCCTCTCTTTCTTTCTCTCTCCGCGCGATCAGAGTAACGAGTGTAATTACTGCGAAATTTAATCGCGTCTTATCGCCTATACCTACTTTCCAGAGGGTTATCCATAAATCTGTCTAGCAATGAATTACCTCGCATTATTATACCCGAACAATACGTAAAGCTTCGCGAAGCTCTTCGCTATAACTGTATGGCGGGAAGAAACTGTTACAAACAACTTGCGAGATGGCGTGTTCTGACTTGGGCTTACGCCTGTGAAGGCTGAAATTTTGGAAGACCAAGGCAAAAAGCAAGCCGGCATTTTTTACTTGCGTAATTGTTGATCATATTTTGGGATCGATGGTTGACGGAGCTTTCAAAGTTTGACCCTCGGAAAAAACTGACCATTTCAGTTATCGTCCCCACGTGCTTTGGGCAAGTTGCAAATGTAAGAAACCTGTGGTGAGATATGGAGGAAAACGGACTCTGGAACTGGTTTGAATTAGTTGGAATTGATAGCCGGGGCAATTGTTATCGGATGTAATTTAATGCAAGTTGGAAAATGAAACGGAATCTCTGTATTATCCACGGCCATTCTCCATACCCGTCCAATCGAGAATCTGCGAGCGTTCATTAACGCTGGATAATGTTCACGGGCGCTATGGAAGACCGTGTGAAACAATTAATTGGCAGAGCTAAATTAAATAGCAGGAAGCCGGGGATACACGTGGCTTGCAAAATGGAAAGCCCAGCCCTCGGTACATTAGTCGTTCCGCCGTGGTAGTCGACTTTTAATCGCGCACTCCCTGTCGAATCCCGATCGATCGGATAACTTTGACGCAGAATTGTTATCCCAAGGTTGGGGGGGGGGATGCTGCGCCGACGGGGATTGTAATTCGGTAGTTAAGGGTTAATTGCCTCCTATATTTACGGCATATTCTACCTACACGATCGCTACAACGATGACTGTATCTTCGCATGCGAGCCCGGAAATCTACTCCGCGTGTTTTGTTCTTCCTGCCGGTTTTTTTTTTTTTTTTTTCTCCTCCCTTTCGGAATTTTCTACACGACTCGAAACCGCCACCGTATAGCCATGTTCACGAATCGTAGTCACGAAGAAACGAATTTTTTTGGTTGAGAGAGCGATCGCTTCGAACAATTCCATCGCGGAACTACCCTACACTTTCAGACTACGTGCGAAACGTCGTGACATTTCACAGACTTTATAATTGCCTTCACAAGACTTAGACATGTTCACCGCGTTAACGTATTTCGTCTAACTTGACAAGATTTCACGCTAAGTTCATGAAACTTCTCTTGAGTTGGTGATGTTGCAAGAGATTTCGCGCTGGGTACTTGATACAATTTTGTGAAACTTGATGAATATATCTTCATCGAACTTGTAACGAAGCTTTGTGAAATTTGATGGGAATTTTTGTGGAACTGAATTGAACACTTTGGGACTTGATGGTAATTATTCAGGAAACGCGATAGGACTTACGAAACTTGATACAACTTCGTGAGACTTGATGACAATACTTCATCGTACTTGCTGGGTCTACTCTGTGGGATCTTGCGGGACTTGAAACGAAGCTTTGTAAAACTTTATACAACACTTCGTGGAACTGGATTTAACACTGTAGAACTTGATGATAATACTTCAAGAAACAAGACGGGACTTGCGAAACTTGATACAACTTTGTGAAACTTGACGATAATACTTCATGTAACATGATAAGACTTTATGAAACTAGTTGAAACTTTTACGAGACTTAATGAAGCTTCGTGAAAATTTTAACGTTGGAACTTCGTAAGACTTTATAAGATCTTGTGATACTTCAATGAACTTGATACGAAGCACTGATCGCGCGTCGTGGAACCTAACGACAGTTTACGGAACTTGACGATTCGTAACGCTTAAACTGTTCTTCAGATTCCACGAAATCCGATTCAAATGATTCTACAAAATTCCTCGATATCTCACAAAGCTTATCCTAAAATACATCCGAAGTGTATGATAATAAAAAATTCTTCATTCCGCGTCAAGAGTATATGCCCGAATAACAAATTGACGTAACATCTCTGGCGGGGATTTGAAATAATTTGAGAAGAGTTCCGCTGTCACGAAACGTCGGCGCATGCCGAAACTTTGATCCGGCGATTCAACCCCTCGGCACAAGGATCCGGGATCGGCAGTGACGTCGAAGGGTTTTCATCCCCGAGGAAGACTAACGAGTCGCTTCTGGCTCCTCGAGCATGTGACGCATAGCTATCGTTCACCGACGCGTCGGCCCGTTAAAGAACTACTCAGGAAAAGAGCCGGGTTCTGGGCGTTTTCCGTGCTATCCCACGGCCAAGACGTTCACCCTGCGAGTCGCGTCTTCTTCCTCCTCGAGGGCTGGCGTGAAATTAGAACGCCGGCGTTAATCGCCCGGGGTTGGTCCTAGCAGGACAATTACGAGCGATCGCTTGACTCTCCCTGCCATGCTCGTTTATAGAACCCTCCTCCTCCTCCACCCCTGGCATTTCAATTATGCGTACCTCGCCCATTGTCCCTTGCGGCTCGGCTGGTGCAGAACTATCCACCGATCCAACACCCCTTGCCCCTGACTTCCTGCTGCCTGACTGCACTTTCGTAATTGACACTGGTTACCGTGCCCTGGAGTTGATATACGGTCTAAACTGGTATATACCCACGCCGTCGACTCTCGGAAAGCGAAAGGAACAATCCAAGTCGAGGAAGGGTTGAAAAGCCCCGACTGAGGTCAACGATGATATACGCGACACGGGAGGAATTAAAATTCAAGAACTTTGTTGTTGGATCGTTTTATTCGGTACATTGAGGGACATTTTTAGTTTCGGTTACCGCTCGGTCTGCAACTGTTTCATTTTTTACAACAATCGACAAAATATAGTTCTAGGTAGAAAACGAAAATTAGTTTACCAGCTGTTACCGGAAACTCTGGTATGCGTTACTATTCTTTCTCATTACTCGTTCCTCACAACCTGATTTTGCGTTGCAATTACCAAAAAAGGATCGACGATAGCGCAAAATGATTACGCGTACCCCGTTTTTCGTAATTCCAACAATATTCAAACAGTTTTTTCAACGATGCCTGTTTTACTGAATTTTTCTAGTTACTGTGACAAATGAAATTTTTCTCAGCGTACTATTTAGATTGACGGTGTTTTATATTCCTTAACGAATTCTCAACGTAGTCGAATTTTTTTTCACGCAAAATATTTCTATCAGGAAAACGTATCGACGTTGTTGAAAATTCATCGCTTTACATGGCAACTTGCGGAGAATCAATTCTATATTGATAAAGCCTAACGATTATCAGTCCCGATTGATTAAGTTTTGACGAAACAGTGATTTGGAAGCTTGACGAAACCGAAAATTGTACAGAATCGATCTTTCTTAATTTTATTAAGAATTAAACACAGCGTAATTGATCTGAATTATTTTACTTTTTCCAATTGTTTTCGTATTAAAGTGAAATTTTTCCAAAAATTTTATATTCAGTCAACGAATTGAGGTTTCATCTAATTTTCTCCGACGTCTCAGTTACTTTCCACTTAATTACTCAAGGCCGCGTGTAATGAAGTCTGTAAAGAAAAGAAGAAAAAAAAAACAAAAAATTTCTCCAAATCGCTTGCGCGCGAATAATTAAAACGAGGATCCTTGCGAATTTCCAATAGTCAGAAAGGATTCGTTTGATTATTCAATCTAAGGTCTCGGCGCCTTTTGTCCGCTGATGTGTCTGGAGAAGAAAAGAAGGAAACCGGCGGAGAAGCAAGGATGAACTGGATAAAAGAAAACAGAAAAACACTCGGATGGATCTCTATTTCGACGCGCCGCGCCGGTCAAAAGAGCTATTATATAATACGCGGGGAGGCCGCGAGCTTGCAGCTTAAAAAGCATGATAAGTACTCCGAACAAAGGCGCGGCTGGTTTCTAATGGTCTCGTGTAGCGTGCAGTCAGCCGGACAAAAGGAATTTGATTTTCAATTAGAATTTATTACGCCCCCTCCGGCGTTTCGTGCATACGGCCACACCTCTCCCTTATTTCTTCCCTCTTTCTCTCTCTCTCTCTCGCTCTCTAGCCGCTGTCTTTGTCTTTGGCCAAAATTTGTACCGCCTATATGAAACCATTGCCACGATTTTTGGTGCTAATATCGGTTTTTACAAACGCTCGCGTTCACCTACGGAAGTCGAGAAAATAAGGGGGATGTTTGGGGGGGGGGGGGGGGGGGGGGGGGGGTAAAAAACTAACAAAACACTCAATGAAATTTTATAACCGTATATCTCGACGGTATATTATTACAAGGATAATCACACGTGTGATAATTTATGCTTGATTTTATTCTCTCTCTCTCTTTCTCTCTCTTGCAAAGTGAAAGTGTGTTGAAGAAAAAAAAAAAAAAAAATAAAATCCGACCTGCGAAATTGGAATGAAAAATTACGTATCTTATTATCCTACAAAACTACCCCCGCCTTTTGATAAACTTTGCGAGACTCAATTAACGCGAATGCATATAAACGTCATTGCGGGCGGCATAAAAAGTAGCACGTAGGGTGGATTTGATAACGTCGTTTGTATCAGAGTGAAGAGATATTCGAGGGAGGGGGGGGGATAAAAAGAGAACGACGCGCTTTTGGCGGTGTTGCGAAATTCCCGAGGCGGTGCCGCCGCAGGTGTTTAATGTCGAAACTTTTATCTCATCTACTCTCCACAGCTTCTTTGATCTTGCAACGGTGCTTGTACCTTATAGGTATATATATATATATATACATTACACCTTGTATCTCGTACCTGCTTTGCCGCATTAACGGCTCATTAAACGAAAAATTTGACCCCCTCACCCCCTGCATTCTGTTTTTGCCACCGCACTGAAATACGTGTAATCATTAAGTGCATGTAAAGAAAAAGTTGCCGTGTCATTTTTGGTCATTCGGCTGTCCGATCGTTGTAGAATAAGTGCCAGCGAATATTTTGCCTCTGTCATTGCAACGCGTTTTCACCCCCAAAGCCTCTGCGGCACGTGCCTCGAACGCGAGTTTCGATGTTCGGGATTTTTCATCTTTCGAAAGAAGAAAATAAAGCCGGAGAAAAATAGACGAAAAGAAAAAAACGAACAATGTTTTATAAGTTTAATGAAGAAATTACCTTGTACGATGAGTCAACTTTTTCTTTACAAATTTTTACTGTACAATGGGATTTTCCTAAAACGCTGGAAAATAATTTTATCATATCGCTAACGTTGATCGAGAAAAAATTAAACCAAATTTCATTGTTGTAAATTTAAACTTTTGCAATAATCGTAGTAATGTTAATAATCGGAGTAACGGATATTCAATTTCAACACTTTAGCTTGATTTGAAATTTGTTAGAGAAAATTTGTAATATTTCACGAGCTGGTATTCACGTAGTATAATTACTGCGACTGGAACTTCGTCGGGGAATTTCACCTTACTTCTGTCGTTGCTCGCGAAGCTGGGATTTTATAAACGTCTCTCTTCCTCGGTGTGCGGAGCGTTTTGGGCAGGCGGCTACGTGTCGATGTCTCTGTAGCCGAGGCTGAGTAAAAAACGAGTATAATAACGCAGGGAGGCAAGAATGAGGTTGGGGGGAAAAGGAGACGTAAAAAGGATAGAGGAAATACCTCGCTTGAAACCTTGAAAATGAGTTTACGATCGGCGCGATAACAGAGAGACGTTCAGTTTTCATTAACTCTGACACAGGTATAATAATAATATAAATATACACAACGAAGTTTGGCAAGACTACGAATTCTTACTCCTCACGGTAAAAAAAAACTGTGCGAATATTATACGTTTACATGTTGCCCGCGCCGTATTAACGATCATATATATCATACGGCGACGAGAATTTTCACGGAGAGAGAAAGAGAGAGAGAGAAAATGCAGGTAAAAAATTCTTAAGCCGGATAATTATTCCTCTGTAAAAACCACCACCTGGAATGATTACGTCGTTAACTTCTGTTGGCTAAATTTTCTCGAGACTTTAAAAAAGATAATATCTTTTTACTCTTTGAGGGTACGATTTGGCCTCGTGCATAAGCAATAATAATGCCAAACTCATCCCTCATCTCGAAATGTGATTGCATGTATTTGAACTGATATAATATTCACGAATCATCGCGGATACTTGAGCGAGTTTCTATTTGCGTAATTTAATAATATCTGAAGGAAAAAAGAAATTACAATTTAAAAAAGATTCGCAAAATATGACTGCATGAAATTCAATCAGATAATATGAATGTACAATTGTGAAATATTTCGAAACCTAGTAAAGTCTTTGCCGCTGAAAACTTTATCGAGGGTAATTAACTTTTCAGCCTCGTATTTCAAAGTCTGATTTTATTTTCTCAGCTTCTTCTTCTGTTCAATCGATAAAATTTACTGTAACATATTTTACACCGTACAGTCTAACGCAAAATTAGCATATCACGTACGTATGCAGAGTTCGTAGAATGACTTACAACCGCATGCATTCATCGCTTTGTATAAATCGAGGTGAGCTATTTTGTTTTTGCGTTGCGGAAACCGCGCTGCGGATGAAAAAAGGCAATAGCCAAGAGCCGCACAGCCGGCAAGCAAGTCGTGAAACAGCCGAGGCGATTTCGAGGCGTATAAATATCGCCGGCGCATAACTGCCTTGACACGATTGAGAAAGTCGATTTTCCCCCCTTTTCTTCTTTTCCTTTTCTTCGTGGGCCCCTTTTTGTGCCTGCAACATACGGCTGTACAAGAATATCACGCCCTCCATTCCCCGTCCTTGAAATATCGGAGCACCGATATTCTGCGATTAATGAATAATATCTGCCTGCGAATTTTTCCCTTGTTCAAACGCATAATTAATTACACTGGAGAGTTTTACGTGAAAACTGCCACTCGACGCCGAAAAATAGGCAAACCCAGATACATACTTAATATGCGGGGCTGGGAATTGTAGCTTCGGTTGCCTATCTCCCGGCGCTCAGAGAGGTTTCCGTCAAAACTGCCACATAACGCCGAAAAATAGGCAATCCGAGATACCTTCCTAACATGCGGTGACGGGAATCACAGCTTTGGTTGCCTGTCTGCCGGCGTTCGGTATGAAATTTCACCGAAAATTCTCGGTACAGGAATTTCTATACATCGTACGTATGACAAATCCGAAGGACAGAAGCCGCTAATCCTCTGGGGGAAAAGTCCTCGCTAATTCACCGCAAAGAACACGGCGCGCGGTGCAGTGAAAATTCCTGAATCCCGTGTCACTTGACCGCTGAGCTCTGGCCGCGACCCACGTCGAGCTTTTGGTTGAGAGCTTGCAGAAGCCGGGGAAAGCTTGACGCAACTCGTCTCTCTCTCTCTCTTCCTCTCTCTCTCTCTGTCTCCTTCTTTCTCGATCTCTCTTTGTCTCTCCTTCCCCGGTTTTAACTTCATGCAGTGAAAATTAGGCAAAAACGGAACCCTGATCCTCCCAAGGGATCCCCGGTGACCTACAGTCACTCAACGCGATTCTCTTCCTTCCTTCCTTCCGTCCTTCCTTTATTCCTTCGCTGTGACGCCGCGGCACCTGCCTCGCAAAAACCCGCGGATAATCTCACCCGTCGTTTCAAAGGCCTAACTTAACGTGGCTTTGACTACTCCTCTCTCACATCGCCATATCTCACCACCTATCTACTTCCAACGGCGTCCCTCCTATTCACCCTGTGGATCCGTCTGCAAACTCGTTAAGATTGAACGAAATTCGTACGGTGAAAACGATCAGGTCCGAATGAAAGGAATTGCGAAGTATTGAAGTGTTTATCGAATTATTAAACAGATTGAATACTTGATTCGTAAACGAAAGCTTGGATATCGAGGCTTTATTTGAAATCTCTTCGTAATCCAGGATAAGATTGTGGTAAACTCGTTAGATCTAACTTTACGATCGGTGATTTTATTTTTCACATTTTATTTTATTTTATTTGATTTTTTTTTTTTAAGTCTATTGAAAAACTTTTTTCAGCGCACTCTGCATCGTTGAATATTTAATTTTACAACATTGTACGGATAGTGATTGTGATCAGCATATCGCAACATTCAACTAACTGTGGAAAAAAAGAAAAAGAAGATAAGTCTCTCGATCAGTGACTGTGAAATTGAACGAATCTGCTTAATCATTTCCAAACAATTTTGAAGAAAGCATAGTTAAACCATGTATTTGAATAACGAGGCTTGATAATGTTTCGAAATCTGAAATCAAACGACAGCTACACAATTTTTGCAACCGTCAAATTGCAGGGCTTGTTGTAATTCATGCCAAAAGAAAAGACACAAATTTTTACACGCTTGCATGATTCGCGAAGATTGCAATACTGTAAAATAAATTGCCTCATCGCTTTGAGTAAAAAAAAAATAGATGAAAAAAATGTTAATTCGTGTCTTGCAATTTTCACAGATAGAAAGAAAACGACGAGATACTGAAAATTGGGAGAGTTTGATTTTGTTTTCACCGTTCTGAAATATCGACTTGGATAAATAAATTTTGGGTACCGAAACAGAAACACACGGAAAAATCAATCTCTATAATAAATATGATACATAGTACAGTATCGCCATTATGCTATTTGGGGATGTAAAATCGATCCTGATGGTCTCGCCGAGTCGCAGAAGCGAATATAGAGTTTATAGTTTTATATTCGTAAAACTTATCAAATATTACGACGAATGTTATATACAAAGTTACATAAGGTGAAAGGATATATTTCGGGCGTTTGTAGGAATCGTCGACCGGTGCCGTATAAATTTCGCGTTCACGACGCAGTCCGTGAATTTTTGCCGAATATTTTATAATCCGGTTGGCTGAGAAACGGGGATGAAGAGCTGTCTTAGCTGTGCGTTATACATTTAGATTTACACGCGTGCCAAGTTGAGTTTTATCAAAGGCATAACGAACAAATTCGCTGCCGCACCCTGCAGCCGGGTAGCTAATTATAAACCGGCGCAAACCCATGTAACGTGGATTCTGTTTGATCTGGGTGAAATTTCCATGATAAACCTGTTAAAAAAATTCGGTAATCTTGTCGGAGAAACACTCTGACGTCGACTCGGCTTACCTCTTCCCAAAGCTAAGCCCCCTCCTCACCCACCTTTTGCTTCGTCGCAGAAGCAATTTGGGAGCACCGGCTAAGTAATCCGAGTCAAAGATTTCGCGACATTTGAACTCGCAAGGATTCGACGAAATTTCCGTTCTCCGACTCCGTATGCTGATATTAATTCGTATTTTGCTTTATCGAAAAGTATCGATAATTATTTTCTCAGATTACGTGATGACGATGGTAAAATTATATCAGACAATAATTGGGGTTGACAAAATTTGGCTGTTGGAGTATTGAATCAAGTCGATGTTCAAGTTCGGTTGAAACATCTCTTGCCTGCATGCACCGAGAGAAATTTTTCTGCAACCTTTTTTTATTTTTTCACCACAATCGACGAAATATAGTTCTAGGGAGAAAATGAAAGTTAGTTTTATAGCTGTTGCCGGGTGTGAATGCATAAATTGAAATATTTTGAAAATTCGCTAGTTCAATGCGCTACTACTTGTACCACCTGAGGATTTGGCACTTGTTAGAGGGTGGATGGTGCGAAAATTAAAGACCCTACCAGACCGATCGACGGTTTCTCTTTAGGGGATGAAGGCGGAACGGGATTGGGAACGGAAATGGAAAGGGACGACTAATCGGGTGAGAAGTTTCTCAGGGGTGTTTGATTCCGCTGGCTATACCCAATTCAATTTCTAAAGCATTTCGTTGCACCCGGGCATTGAGATGAGCCTGATTGGGGATGTTAACGATTTTGCCGTGATTTTCAAGACGTGTGACGAAGAAGAATGAAAATGATTGCAAGAGAAAATATTATACGGTATCTCGTATCGTCACATTTTTATGAACATATCGACTTTTAGACAAGCGGCAAACCGTCTATACGCGGAAAATTCTCTCGGAAGCTTTCGAGTTTAAGACCTGCCGTTAAAATCACAACCCCGAGTAGCTTTTCTCACACTATTCACCTTCCAGAGTCGATAGTTAACATCGACGAAATAGAGAAAATATTGATCACTCCGGTGCTCTTTTCCTGCGCACATACAGTCGCGCTCAAAAGTATTTTGATAATATGAAATTCGTTATTACTTCGATGAATCGTTTTTCTTACCCTTCTTTGTTTTAACTTTATATTTCCGAGTAATCGAGAGACAATTTTTAACAACTGTGTAGAACATCGAATTCGTTTCAACAAATAATATTGCTGATTTTTGTAGCTTATTCTTGCACGTAATTGACTCAACTACTATCTTTGTCAAAATACTTTTGAGCGCTACTGTACGTACGTGTATCGTGTTCTTTATCAAGACTCCACGTGAAAAAAGAATGAAACCAAAGTCGTAGTCACCGCCTGTATCCACCTGCGTACTCGAATATCTATAAGGTAGGCCAATATACGACGTATATATATGCATAGCGTAATGTATGCGTATGTACATTATCGTCCATGTACCGGGTCGTTTTATGTGCACAACGTGCATGCATGGGAACACGTATCATATGTATACATACCCGCCGATACGCAAGTCAGAATCGTAAATCGGAACGAAGTATTCGAAGCGAAGATCTTAGGGTTCGCCGATTCTTTTTTCCTTTGTTTAAATCGTTCAAACAAGTTTCTACGGAAAAGCGAATATGTCGCGATTTTTCCTCAGAAAAATCATGTCTCTGGGTTAAGAAATTGGTCGAAATTTGACATGAAATTTCCCCGCAGATGTATCTTTCGGAACGCTTTTCCATTATCTCGTATTACTTGCCCACCAACAGTCGAAATTGAATTGGAATTGAGCCAAAGAATTGCCGATGAATTTTCTGGGCAATTTGAAAAATGATAAATGAAATCCCAACTGTTATTTCCACTCGCGCAGGCTTGATTCGGAAAACTTGGAATTTCTGAAATTCTTTCTCACCCGAGCGTCAAAAAATGGGAACAATACGAAATTCCAGAGAACGTAACGCTCGTAGAGATAATTTCAGAGACATTCCTGTCGGGCGAGTAAATTCATCGCTAGCCGGTTGCAAAAAAACCTAATTAACTTATTTCTAATCCGGTTGGAACAGGAGGAGGATATTACACGCGAAAGCGAACCCTCCCAAGACAGGAGCGGCAGCATCAGCGTGTAACGAGAATGTGGCTTTTAGCATAAGGTCTTCTCCTTTTTCCATCCGTCAGGATAGAATCTTGGGTACGAACCCCGTGACGCGTCTGCTTCTTCCCATTTCCCTTGGCATTTCAATTATGCTCGTCCCGTCGTCGCCGCGTCGCGGCGTCGTTGCAAAACGGCACCCGCCATTCCTCGTTCATCCACCCACCCCTATGGACGGGGGTGAGATTTTGTACACGCGTAGTTGTAGGTATACACGAGCGTCTATTTAGACCTTGTCAGTACCGAGTGCCGGCACTTGACCCCTGACCCCGGGGCTCAAGGGTCGAAGGATCGAGGCTGCTGCGGAACGTCCGGAGGACCAAATTCATCGGCGATTAATTCCTCGGTAAATTTTCACCTTTGATCGGGGTGAATTTTTCCGCCCGGTAGATGAGCTGGGAAATTTTGCGAGATCGCCTAGCCGGAATTTTTTTCACTTCTTTCCCCGGGGGAAAGACTCGATTAACGATTAATTATTTCATCACTGGGTTTACGTGTTCGTTATTTTTCCAAACCCACCGCTCGCTCGCTCTTTCCTGCATTCCCCTCGTTTTCACCCCCCGTAATCCGAGGGCCCCTCAACCCTTCAGTATAAGCACCGCTCAGTTCACCTTAACGTTTTGCCTCCGGGGGCTGAGGGCGCGATTTCCGAGGGTCAAGCTTCAAGTATTCATTCTGGCCGAGGTGCTAAAGTCGATCCCTGAGGTGCCGTAAATTTTCTTTATTTAGCCAGGTGACTGCTGAGCGGAGAACCGGTTGGCATTCTTATAAGTCAGTATTTCGATGATCTTCATTTGGGACACGCAATTTTAGTCGTATATTCTTTGTTTCGACTGTAATCGATGAGATCTTATTTGTTAGGACCAACTGACGTTACTTTGCATCGTTTTCACAAGTTTCTTCGGTGTTGTTCGTACCTGTCAATGAGCTGAAATTAATACTGTTCAATCAACGATTACACCGGTCAACGCGAATTTTGAGAGTCTGGGTTATAGACGTCAAATTTTGATTTTTTCCACCTAACCAATGAAAGGAAAAAATTGTTTTATTGGATAAGGTTTGCTTTTGTAGAAACCAGAACGATGTTTCGGATTTTAAGAAAGATTGCCCATTTTTTCATACATTTATTGTGAATAACAATTAAACAAACATTGGTTTAGTATTTAAATCACTTTTGTTAAAAAAATAATATTGCTTCGGTTTTTTTTTTTATTTACTGAATCATTAAAATCATATAGATTCTCTTCAATTTTGAAATAGCAAAGTCAAACTATTTCAGCCACAAAATCTCTACAGACTTGTGACGGCAAAATTATTTCTCCCAAGGCAACAAAAGCAAAATTTAATAGGATGGGGTGTATATATTATTTCCATTGTCTTGACGTATGCCCAATAAAATAATAATGAACCCAACCCAGGCACAAAAATAAAAAATGAAAATTTTTGTTTAGCGGTGTTAACATGGCCTTGCACATTAATTATTTATCCTAATTAAAGTCCGACTTCCTATAATTTATATATACTGTGTAATTTCGGCACGGTTTTTCCCGCCCACGAATCCGTGAAGGATCGCACTTCGAATGATTAGTATCGATGAGTGTGCAAAACGGATGTAAAAAGCGTCACTAACATCCGGTTAAAACTCACCCCCCGAAGATCGAGATCGTCGATAAGGATAATGCTATTGCGGGTACTATTCATGAGTAACTGACGAGACGGATAGGCGTGCAACGTAGCTTTAGAGTGGTGCACTTTACCTGTGCGCGAAACATCGATCCGATAATAAATTACCTGTTGAACGATACCCGCGCTGTATGTTCGAACGTAAGTTTTCAGTTTTTTCTTCTCACACCTCTCCTGTCCCTATTTTTTTTTTTTTTTATTTCATTTTTTTGTCATTATTCTCAAATTGACCGTTTTCTACTAGAACTTATACATACATATTTACATTGGCAATTCTATGTATGTTCAATAGGGTGGTCCTTGTTTAGGATGTTGACGAATTTTTACCGCCCCATCACGGAAATGAATTTCAAATAATTTAAAAAGAGTCGCCAAATTTTTTCAGATTCTTACAGCAAGTCTGAGATAGCCCGCATTGTGATCGAAGTTTCTTATGGAAGTGACACGAGAAAAGATTTTTTTCGCACTATATATTTTATCGTGAAAGTAATAATGTTCCAAAAAATCTGTAACTGCGAGGTTTTATTCGGCAGTATTGATGCTATATGAAAAAAATTATACACAGCGTCGTACGAGGCAATCTAGACGAATTGCACTTCCTCTGAATAAAAAAAAAAAAAGGCAGGTTTCGAGGTTGTGCAATTCGTCTAGATTGCATGGTACGATGATGTGTATTTTTTCCCAGATAGTAGCATTAATTCTCACCAAAACCTCGCGGTTACAGATTATTTCGAACATTATTACTCTTGCAATAAAATATATACTGAGAAAAAAAGTTTTACCCGTGTTCATTTCCATAAGAAACTTCGACCACAATGCGGACTATCTTAGAGTTGATGTAAGAATCTGAAGAAATTAGGCGATTGTTTTCGAATTATTTAAAGTTGATTTCGGGGATGGTCTGGCAAAAATTGAATAAACCTGAATAAGAACCACTCTAATGTTCAATCGCCTGCATTTATGCAATCTGGGATACATTTTCACCCCTCGACTTTGTTTCAAACTCCACGATTCGTTGGTGAGTGAAGAGTGTCGGCGAATCGTGAAAAATGAGATAAATGTCGATCGGTAAAATTTACTTTCAGTTGCCTGAATGCTGGCGGACTTTGGTATGTCTACGGTAATGATCATTAATAGGTTTCCAGTGGCTCACTATTTTTTTTTTTTTTTTTTTGGGAATTTAATTTGGAACGAGTTTTCTTTCTAAGTAAATTTTATGTGCCAATGATTAGCAACGCACGTCACAGGAGAAACGAACGATACGTTGATCATAGGCACATAAAATTTCCATAGAAGGAAAACTTGTTTCAGTTATGACTCCAAAAATATAGTTAGCAACTGGAAACCCATTAATGAACATTATCTATATATTTTCACACTCCAGAGTTTGACTTTATCCTCTCGTTAACTGTACAACCAGCTGTCTATCACGAGCCACCCTCGAAATATTCGTAATGCGAATGGCTCCTGAATTCTGATTGGATATGATGAAATTTCAGAATTCATAACGATGGATATAATGTCAGGTGATTACTAGCGATTGGCGTCGAACGAACTCGATGGGAGAAATTCGAGGGATCGGTGAAAATAATTTTATCCTAAAAAATATCTTCGATCAAACCGTCGTACGACTTGACAACCAGCAAAACATTATCGTAGACCGTCATTGATCCAAATTAGGTCAGAGTGTCTCAAAAAGTTAGAATTTCTAAATGTAGAATTTTTTGATGCAGTAATATTATTTTATAATACAATCTTCTATGTTTCTAGAAAGTTTTTGAAATTTTGGCATTCAGAATTCTATCGCAAACTGAAATTTTGCAAATTCTTGAAACCCTGCGACAGAATTTTATCATCCATCAAATATATGCGTTAATTCCAACTTGAAATCGGTTATCGGAAAATTTCTAACTCTACTTGTAAGACACTTATCGAGAAAAAAAATATCGGAACCAATTCTCAGACGTTCGAATTTCAAACTTCACGCTTAATATCGATTCCGTAAATATTTTTCCGCCGCGCTGCTAAATGGCGCCACAACACAGGATCCGTTTAAAAGTTCAGTTGATGGTGGTCGTGGTCGACGCGAGTGTGGTTGGCAGCACTGATCAATACCGAATTCGTTTCGGCGTTTCGGAGTACACAAGGATTTCATTCGGACGGATTGTCGTAATTTTTCTGATTCCGCGCGAGAATTAAACCTGGAAAGTCTCCGAAATGCCGACATACGAACTGGCGATGCTCCTTCGCGTCATGCCAAAGGTCTGTTGTGGCTAACTTCGACTATTTCTGCTTAACATAACCTAATACTTAGCCAACCGCAACATAACCTACAACTTTGAATAAACATTCATGTTGCGAATTTGTGCTTTTTGTGCAGAATTCTTAGTTATCAGCGTCGATTATGCTGTGAAATTATTCACAATATAACTCGGAACTTGGAATTATCCACGTCGGTTGAGTCGTGAAATTATTTTTGTTCTTGCAGACCGATATCGTGTCGACTCTGAAGAGGACGGCGAACACAATCTTCAGCACCGGAGGCATAATCCGGAAAATCGACAGTCTGGGGTTCAAGAAGATGCCGTTTAAGACAAGTGCTCACAGTTTGGTGCACAGAGAGGCAAAGTATGAGAAAAATATCGAACCCAGCGAAGAAAGTGTCGAGAGCAGGAGACGGGCGTACATTCTCAAACGAGGAAAACAGCGTCGCCGTCTTTGTTCCGACACTTTTTTCGGCTATACCGTAAATATCCTTGAATAACACACGATCACTATCGACGTCGGTAATCTATTCTTGCAGCTATTTCATCATTTATTTTGATGCCCCGCCGTCGAAGATCTTTGACTTAGACGAGGCGTTTGGCAGAGACGTGGATGTCGTCAGGAGGCGCATTTACAAACAAGATAGCGAGCCACCCGAACCCTGCACTCTGGCTGATGAGATAAAGCCACCGCCTTATAGGTGAGAAGCTGAGCGAAAGAGAATGCGAGAATCTTTCATCGTCGCAGACTTCTGATTGAGAAAAAAATGTTTGCTTCGTTTTCAGGAGCGAGGTACAGAAAATGCTGGAAATGGCTAAGAAGGCAAAGAAACCACAGTTCAGTTACAACACTGGCTTGGATTATTATCCATTCCAGAAATAAAATTTTTCAACAACTTATCCCCTTGAACCGGTGATACTCGTCTATGAAAAACGTAATTTTTTGTACATAAATGTTGTACACGTTGTAATTCTGATTGTGTACGTGACCGTAGAATATATTTATTACGCATAAAGTCGAGGTCCCTGATATGTCTTGAAATTATTTGTTTTATCAACTGCTCGCATAGTCGTTGGTATCTGAACGTTACGCGCATTGCTATGATATTCTGTACACCTTCGAAAAAACGATTTCTCTCTTATCGTCGAATTTTTCAGAAATTTCGCAACGTGCAACAAGTGTGAAAAAAATAATATCAGTTGATAAAAATAATGTTACCGTCGATTTTTAAGAGTACTTAGTTTCTCTGCAAGTATGGAATGAACGCAATTCCCAATTTTCATTTCGCATTTTCAATCTATAGTTTGATTTATTAATCTATAATCTTTCTTAATACATTATTAAAAGTTACATCTGATAATAGTATATATAACCACCAAAAAAGAGTTTGTACAAAATACTTGGTAAATAATCTTTCTATCTTATTTATAGTGTATAGTATGATTATCATATAACATAATAATCGTTATTATATTATTAATAATAATAATAATGGCAACATTATTATCTTCGTTTATCATGAATATCTCCTCGCGTTAGAGAATCCAACGAGAACGTAAAGCGACTTGGAAGATTTTTGCAACGCGTAAATTTTAAATTAAAAAACCAAATTACTTGAAACGCAATCGTCACTTCCGTAATCGTTAATTGTTGTTACACGCTATCGCGCGAATCGTGTCGCAAACATATTTCCGTCGTTGCCTCGTCGCGAGGAGATGAATGAAAACAAACGTGGGAAAGAAAAAGATAAAGAAATGAAGCAAAATGAAAAATTTCGTGAAACGTTGCAATATTATGTTCGTCAATTTATCTTAAGTAAACTTGAATAGCGATTGCGAACGTCGCAGCTTCGTTGTTTGTTGTTTTTTTTTCTCGTTATCGAACCAAAGAAAAAAAAAATATATATATATATATGTATATATATATATTTAAAAATAATAAGGGAAACGAAAGAAAAGGGGAAGAAAAAAGATATGAAAGGATGTACGAAACGTTCCGTGTCCTTTGAATGTAAAATTAATCGAGTTACATGTGTGTGTGTGTGTGTGAGAGAGAGTTGTCTAATTGTAAGGCGGTTTTGGAAGTCTGAATTTTGGAAAATGTGCTCGAGCAGGATGGCGGGATGATTTACATGTGTCTTGTATTTCCAAAATTGATACCACTCTGGGTTGCTCCCTTGTTGCTACCGTATTGAAGACTTATCACACCAGCACCAGCCTTGAGCTGTTCGTCGCTAAAGTTTCGCACGTTCTTGTCAGCCTCTTTCGGCCCGATGCTCGGTTTGCCGTAATTTCCAGCCTGAGGTAAAAATGAAGATAAATTTATTCTTTATTTATTTATTTTTTTTTATGTATTTTTCAAGCGACGCCTATTCTCAAAATCTTTGTCAAGAAAAAAAAATAAAATTATCCACCCACCTTGCGGCCTAGCGATTGAAGACAGATTACGACAGAGTTTAAATTTTGTCTTTCCCATAGATCGACGGTCTGAAATGTTTCCTGGGCCGGTACTCCCAGAGCTCTTGCATTTTCCAAAAACGCGTTTATGTTCTCCATACACTTGAAAGCTAGCCCGGTGTTGTTTATCTTCTTAACCGATCCCTCCTTGATGCTGTTCACCAATCTGCGAAATTAAATTTATTTATTTATTTTTTTGTTTTTTTTTTTTTTCTTCGATTTCAAATTATTTCAACTCAAAATTTCGAGACGAGTTTCGAAGCCTGAGTTTAAAAGCTCTCACCTGCAGAGGAGAGTTCCGTCCTTGAGGGTTTCGTAAAAATTGTCCATGTCTCCGCTCGTGTTTATGTCCTCGCCGGTTATTGTTTTTATCCATTCTAAACTCTCCTGGGCCAATTCCTCGCTGTATTTACTGTTTATCTGAAAACAGAAAGAAAAATAAAAAAAATCGTTTTAAAATTGACGGTCAAATATCGTGTCGATACTTAGGCTAAGAACGTGTAATGGAAAATCGATTTTCAATAGTAAAAAAAAAAAAAGAAAATTGTCAAATCTTCATTAAAATCGTACACATTTAGGCGGTTATATATTTTTTTCTCGTTCGTATATTGATAATCGACCAAGAAAATTGATACGTAAATAAAATACAGATTGTTTTCTCTAAAAATAATATACTTTACTCTGCATACGTATTGCATGAGTTCTAAAATCTAACCGATCTAAAACATTATCTTGTTATATACTGCCGTCCTAGTTTTGTTATTCGATATCGATCGATATCGATCGCGATTGCTACATATTTTTTATTTTTTTTCTATTTTATTATTCAAATTGTAACAACACTCATATATATATATATATATATATACGATATCGCGACACTTTACGAGGGAATTATAGTTATCGGATTACTGGATTGGCGGTTGGAATTAATCGTACCCGAAAACGAAATATTTTTTTTCTTTTTTCTTTTTTTTTTTTTTTTCCTTTTCTCCCGCATCATGGGGAAAAATTCACAGAAACGTTATTTCACAGGTATAATTTAACGAAGGATATTTCGCGGAAAGAATTCGTTGGCCCCGTGAACGACGTCAAAAGATATATTATGCCAACGGCTGCATTCCATCGAGCATGACTCATATTCCCAGACGGTGACATCACGTGGCAAAATCGATGACGAGTTACATTTTACAAGAATCCTTGAGAACGTCGTTGCTGTCTTTTAATGAATATCACGCTTGATACAACTGGAATAAATTATAAATATTTTAATTACATTTTGCGGAATGAAATCGCCAATATTGACGATATTTTCATCGGTGTAATTGTGAAAATGATGAATTCCGTTGGATATTTATCGTTTATAGTTATAAACAACAAATGAATAAATCTTGATATTCCCGCACGTAAATCGGCAAATTTCTACGAGGTACGAATTTAGGAACGTGTCGAGCAAACTTGACGTTATAATTTTTAAGAAAATATATATATATATATATATATAAATATATACACAAATTTCAAAGAAAGAAGAGGAGGGGTAAAATTATTACGAAATTTTTAGTCACATGCGATGCGCGTTTGAAAATTGAGACTTGAAGATCAACGTCACGTCCAATTTCTGCAAGAAGCAATTCACGTCTAAATCTAAACGTAAAAGTAAAATTCCTTTCAACGCGATCGAAGCATGAAATTGCGGTTTACCGAGCCGTAAAATTCTCTACGACATTTTGACACCGCCTTTGACCTTACAGGCAGAATGGCGAAACAACCATCCGGTTATCTTTAAAAACAGCGACTATAAATATGCATGAATATAATAATGCGTAAAATCGACTAACCTCATTGTCAAAGATTATAATTAATTAATTAGTTCGCGGTTGTTTGACGATAATGCCAAATCCGTTTCTTAATGAAAATTATTACGAAATTCACTTGGCGGTGTAAAAAGAAAAAAAAAATCGTTTTCATATTCGTTTCTTTTTCAAAAATTAGTAAAATTAGTAATACAAAAAAAAACAAAAAAAAAAAAACGAGAATTTCTACATCAGCTCCAAGTACTGAAAAAATGTTTTTTCTTCTCTACTACTATTTTTTTTTTTTTTTTTTTATTTTTCATTGTTTCCACCCTGATAGTCAAAAGTTTTATTAAGCGAGTAGTTCGGCGGATGTTCTCATAATATGCGGTCAGACATTCGCGTTATCAGGAACCGAGCAAGTCAGACCGACGTTTTTATTCCTGACGCAATCCGCTCTCCTCAGCTTTTCGCGATTTCGCTTGCATACGTTTTTGCTATTGTTATTATTATTTTCACCGTCAGCATTACGTGTACATATTTAATGAAAGACACGTGCGTTTATGCACATATACATGTTGCGCGTGTTGGAAGAAATTCCGAATGATAAGGCTAACTGAAATATGTTACATAATTCCCGCGATATGAATTAATCGTTATTTATGTACATATGTGTATGTATATATATATATAAACGCAATGCAGATGTAGTATCAATTAATAATAAATTAACGATTATCTTATCGTAAGTAAAGCGATTATATTTAAAACACTTTTTTTTTTTTCTTTTCATATCCTTACACGTAAATAATATAGTAACGGATCGATAAATTACGGTAAAGTTTGAAGGAAATTGATTCATTTTTTTTTTTTTTTTTTTCAACTATTCCCTCGTTGTTACACTCAACCAGCTGAATTCTGTATAATATCATAATATTTAAAAACTGATATTCAAAGTTGCCGGATTTGTATAAGGGAAGATATTAAATACTCGGTTGGATACTTTCGACGAAGTTGCGAGATATTTAATATAAACGCAACGTCGCGTTTGGATAACATTAAACCTGCCTTAGGAGAATCGCTACGTAGTATATCAAATATGTGCGTACGTACATAAATAAAATATGTGGAAATTCAGTCCCAATAACGATTGGAGAAAAAAAAAAGTGTCTCGATCCGATATAAGCGAAAGTCAAATTTTCGTATAACGTGGAGAATTTTATTTTATATCTAAAAATGTTACGGCAAGCGTGTTTTTAATTAAAACAAACTTTCTGGCAACTGTAATATTATCAAAAGACAGCTACAGATATATGTTATGCATATATACATATGTATACATGTATATGTATGTATACTATGCGTGATAATAAAACATTTTTATACTCACTGTATAATTAATTTTATCGCGATACTTGTAATTTTATTTCTTTTCGTTGGATCGTGGATAGAAAATTGATGAATTTATATGCATACGTACAAACGTATAATCTTCGTTTTATTACTTGGTCAAGAATTTGAAACACTATCGGTGTAGCGTCGATTCTTCATTTATATTGATTCGCGAGTATATTAACGCATATAATATATCCATGTAACGTTCTTAAGACTGTATAAAATAGGAATAATAAAAAGTAAGATGAAATAATGAAGAGTGAATAAATCCCGGGATTTCGTAATCGACGTTTTCGAAAATTTCATCGAAACTCCGCGTAAAAAGTCACAGCGATAACGATAAACACGCGTCATTATACTCTCGGCTGTAAATGCATCGTCGGATTTTTGTATAACCTGCTGTTAAAAAAAACGGCATTAACTATGATATTGAAATTTTTATACCCTTCGACGTGCCACGCGGCCTAAGATATTATACTTTTTATACACTCAACTGCGTGCCGTCGACTGATGCATCCGAACGCGATAAACTCTACGCATATCCATGTATATGGGTTCGTATGTAGGTGTATGTAAAGTATAAACATGTGTCGTGGTGGTGTTAAGAGCAAAATAAAAAAAAAAAGAAACGAAAAATCCAAGTGGAATTTCTCCTGACGTCATTTTGCGGTAATAAACCGTCGGAAAACTCTGTACACACGATATCCGATTTGTGCAATATTGAAATTTCAATGGAATTTTTCTCTGCTTTCGGTTTCCCTTTATCTTATTTTTTTTTTTTCTTATCGTTCGAGACGCGGTATTAATATCATTCCAAGTCTCCTTATCACCTTCGTACAAGTGAATTTATCGTGTCATTCAATATGTAACGTGTTATATATGTCAGGTATGTATATAGTTCGTGCCTCGGAGAATTTCGGCGTTGCCTTATCGGTTGAAATTTATTGATATAAATGTACCATATGTACGTACATACGTACATGCAAGCAGAGTATATACGACGACACGGTGTTCAGATTATATTATAATCGAATACCTGCTTTATATGTATGGTCGGAAATTGTTTTCGCGAAAAGACTTGATTCCAATTAAATTTTGCGTGAAAAACTGGGTCGCGAACGTGACAGGTATACGCAATGCATTACGAGAGTAAATAATAAAGATTTTAAATATCGTCCGATAAGAATAAAGATCCGCGAAAAAAAATTCAAGCTGGATGAAAAAGAAACGATCGACGAGGTTAATTGAAAAGGGCCGCAAGTAACGTTGCTTTTTTCTTTTTCTTTTCGGTAAACATTCGCCTTTGCGCATAAATATTTTCCTAAGAAATTTGTTTTGAAAAATAAAACGACACTTTTACAACACTTTTCTTTTTTTTTTTAGACTTTTATTCGACGACGCTCAAGACGTTAGCATTCGGTTATAATGTGTGCGGAAATCGGAAACGTCCAAAGTGTAATCAAGTTTATTACTCGAAAATTATTGATTGTATAAAAAAAAAAAAAAAAATTACATGTAATACGTAATTGGCTCGAGTTGAGAGACTCTAAAGATCTCTCTCTCTCGTTGATGCTGGGTCGAGGCAGTCGAGTTTGCGGTCTCGGATCTCGAGAAGTCCGTAAAAGGAGCTAAACGGACCTCCCGGTATGTATAAGGTACGTGTAATGACACATACGCGTGATTCAAACGTTAAGTGTCTTCACATACACGCTTGTTGCTTTTACGCTAGTATGCTTCGGGCATTAATTTACACAGGGTTCAGGCGTCGCATATATATTTACATATATATGTATTATTACGTATATGTGGGTACAATTCTATTTGTGTGGTTGTTATCCCGAGTGTAAAATCGTTGACCCACATGCAACAAATCGTTTCGTGTTTAAATACGTACGTGTCCATGTATTGAAAAAAGAAAAAAAAAAAAAAACTCGGTCATTCGGTGGCATCATCGTTGCTGATGTCTTTAACTCTCGTGACGCGATGTACGTATATATATATATGTATGTATATATATGGAATTGATTTGGATTTTACACATACGTACAACGTACGTGTGTACGCGTGACTTGATTGAACGAGAACGAGATCCTAATTCGGTTAATAATTCACCTGCATTTACGCTACATAACGCAATACTGACACGAATCGTCTCGCGATCGTTGATACGACGCGAATCAACAGTTTCGTAACAGGAATTCATCGCGGCTTTGGATCGTTTTAGATCCTTATTAGGACACGATTTTTTTTACGAGTATGCAAACTGGTCCGATCGCACGGTCTTGTTTTTTGTTATATTACCTATCGCGTAGTGTTATAATCACTGTCTGAAGGGTAAAATTGCGAGACAATGAAATTTTTTTTTAACGAGATTCAAAAGGTTCGATGAATGGTTCGTCGGTCGATCGAGTTACCGTTGAATGTCGATACCTTTTTGATGATTTCTTTAGCAACTTGACGAATCGTTTGGTCGTATCTGACAAGTAATTGAAAGAAAAATTTTTAACACTAAAATCATTGACAGGGACTTGGAAATATAAGCTTCTTTCGATTTATTTATGCGATATTGTACACAATGCGACTGTTTGGGAATAAGAATAAATAACCAAAGAATATCGACATTTAACTTATCGACTTCCTGAACTTTGAAATACGTAATTTCGAAATCCACCGACAATGTTTTTAAATATACGAAGAGAGGCTTTCGCGAGGACGAAGATTAATTTTTAAAAATTCAACTTTTATGAAAATCCGAGGACGAACGTTGCCGGCTGGCAAAAAATGAAAGAAAAAGAAAAAGAAAAAAAAATCAACAAAGTAAAATTGGAGCTTGAGCGCAAGATTGAAATTTTTACGAGTTTCAACGTAACGGAATTCTCGTTTCTATATAAAATATTTCATCCGCGTATCCAGCAAGCATTATTTTCAATTTTTCGAATGTTCTTCCAACACTTTCCACAATAATGAAAAAATAAATAAACAAAAATAACGTCACTGTACATTCGTCGAGTAATCTTCGCCGAAATTTAACGACGCGATTGAATACCAATAGAATAGAATAACGCTTCTGTATCTTGAAATATGAATATTACGAAATGGTTTTTGCGGATGAAAAGACCTCCAGGCCTATCTTACAAGCTTTCATATACCTGTAATAATTCGTACACGTATGTACGTACAAATTCGAAATACTCGCACCGTTGAACGTTTAAATCTTGTGTTTGTGTGCTCGGCATATCACGAAACACATGCAATGCACTGAAACACGTCTGAAGGATACGCTTGTGAGAATCGTTTCGAATCTCTATCGGGAAAAAGAGACTTTGCCCCTCGGCCAGCCGCGCTCTCAGATAAGAAAGACGATGCTTGTTGTTATACCGGTTTCTCACTGTCTACACGTAATACAGTCTGGGATACCTCGTTCTATCTCCAGGAGCACCAGACTCGACGGAAATCCAGGGTTGAAATATATTTATTCACTGTAATCGACTCTCTTCGTTTTTATGCTGGTTGGAGATTGTAGTTTTTTTTATTTATTTATTTTTTCTATCATTCAACACGTCGTCGATTTCTTTAAATCTTGACAACGGTGTTATAAAAATTAGAGCGTTTTGTTTCTTAACATATGTCGCGATTAAACGTAGAACATAGATAATTTACTACATACATTGAGAAAAAATTCATTCGTTACGGTAACTAGAAAAATTCAGTAAAACAGGTATCGTTAAAAAAAAAAACTGTTTTAATATTGTTGGAATTACGAAAAGCGAGCTATTATCGATCCTTTTTTGGTTATTGCAACGCAAAATCAGTTTCTACTTTTTTTAGTTAAACAAGGCTTTAACGTCAATTTATTCTCGCGCGTGCATTAAATTTTCGCATCAGTTACGAGAAAATATAGCAACAGTGATCGTAAGGAGAAAGAATAGTAACGGATGCTATACTTTCCGGTAACAGCTAGAAAGCTAATTTTCATTTTCTACCTAGAACTGTATTTTGTCGATTTTGATAAAAAATGAAAATAGTTAAAGACTGAGCGGTAACAGGAAATAAAAATTTCTCTAGGTGTACGCAAACAGTTCGGCGATAACCGACGGTCGGTTATTTTCGTGTTAAATGTGATGGGAAGTTTCGCGTTAATCACCGATTATTGGTTATTAATTCGAATGAGTTCGGAGAACGCGAAACCGGGTCGAAGTAAAAAAATAAAGAAAATTAGAAAAAAAAATAGAAAGACATCGGTATATAAGCACGAAAGTCGGCTAATTATCGCGAGAAACCGAGATACGAAAACTTGTACGTCAGAAATTCGTTTAGAAACTTAATTACACGCATGTATTATAATAATATCTTCTATTCTTCGATTATCATTATATAGCTTAGCAAACATACATCTTACGTTTTAATTAGAATAATCAATTTATGTATGTACAACAACGGCCGACGAACCGCAATTCAAGATAGTAATTGTATAATTTGATACGTTGATGAAGTAGTTGGCTAATTATAAACTTGCCGCGTGAGTCAGATGAATGACTTTAACTTACGAATGGTGTTGTGTTTTTTTTTTTTTTTTTCTTCTTCATACTTCTGTTCAGCAGAAATGAAAATTAATCAAAAATCGGAATAACCGGCAGTCACAGTCACGGTATTAGAAAAAGCATGTATAAAAAAAAAAAAAAAAAAAAACACTGATTGATTTCGCGGTTACTCTTCTACAACCGAATTCGGGCAACTCTCTGTCACTGTCTTGATCGGTGGCAATGACTACTGGCCATGACTGTGTATATATATATATATGTAAACTATACAAGTTATACAGTGTATAAACGTACAAGTTTGTACAGCCGTACGCTTATAAGCACATGATGATTATTATTAAGTAAATCGTCGAGTTGGATATGAAATAGTATAATAACGATATCCGGGTGACTCATAGGGCCAGAATCCCCCCTATATGGCAAACTTCAAGTCTACACATCTATTCCTCTCTCTCTCTCTTTTTAAAATATTTTTATTTGTTATTTTCTTATTCATATATTTAATTTGTCAAGTTTTTCAACTCATTATTTCTTCATCATATTTATTGTTCCGTCTTTATTTTGTACTCCCTTTCGGTCTGTTTACCTATTTATCTATTTTTTATCTCCTTCTCTGGTCATTACTTTTCATTGTTTTTCAACCTTAATTTTAATCTACGTTGATTTGTTGTTAGTTTTGCTTATGCTTATAATTTGTTTCTACAAGCTTTCTGTATGCCGAATGAAGGGACTTGTCCTTTGCGTTGCAGATTACGCGGAAGACACCTTCCGCGAACACGAGGTTTGATCATCATTCGATAATTTTACCTCGAAGGTGAAATAACGAGGCGTAACCGCAGTCTGAGCTTACAAATTAGCTTCGTACTTTCAACGTCCGACAAATGTCGATGTGTGTACTTGCCGCATGGAAAACAGGAAGTCTGTCTAATCAGTATTATGGCTCTGTGCTGTGTGTACAATGCACACCTTAATGTGTATAATGTGTTTAATGTGTACGAAGAGCCGCTTTGTCGACGTCGGACTAATTGCTAATTACCGTTTCACCTCGGACGTTGATTAAATGTAACGAAAGGTTTAACCGGCCATCGTACATTTTCGCCAAATTATTTTTATCGCGGCTTATAAATATATACGTATACATATATATATATTTATTATATATTTACGTCGGAAACTCTTTGCACGCTTAAGTGCTCTTATCTTTTAAACTGTTAGTAATTAAATTCAGCAGGTGCGACGGTAAATAAATTATCCTGACACAAAGAGAAGGACGAAAAGAATCGGTACTAACCGCGGCGAAATAATTTTTAGCAAGTAAATAAATCAAGCTTATATGGATAGACACTGTGGAACAATTGTTGTACGAGTTACAAGTTTGCGGTGATGGAAAATGATTCGATATATCATTTCGCGGCTTAATTCCTCCGCGAACGGAAATTGTCGCAAATACATGCACGTTTGTACGTAAAAAGTTGAATCGACGAGGTAACGAACAGATCGGACGTGATTAATAAACCGCAAATGGAAAACGACTTACTTTTCTCGACGCCATGCTTACGTCAAAGTTTCTCGAATATACGTAATTACGTTTGCGATATCTACGATGTATCAGCGACGATGTTGGCAATTCAACCGAACTACACCTCTTTGAGGAAATAGGCAATCGTACTGCAGTATTTCGCGATTTTAGCTATCTTTATATTCGCAGATTGCGTATCTTTGACACGACGCACACATGCAACACCTTACATACGACAAACATTGTGCGAGCGACATGCGATTAGATTTACCGATTTAACGCTCGCTGGTCTATGCGATTATTTGCACCTCGCGACGCTCCGCGTTTGCGTCATTTTGTAATTCTAGAAATTATTCACGTTTCATCGGGTTATTTATTTATTTATTTTTTTTTTTAATGTTTTTTTCAGAACCGGTGAAATTGTTCCAAAGACGATAAGAAATTATCGTAATTCGTACGATATACACTGAGAAGAATTTCATTTGTTACGGTAACTGGAAAAATTCAGTAAAACAGGTATCGTTAAAAAAAAAAACTGTTTTAATATTGTTGGAATTACGAAAAACGAGCTATTATCGATCCTTTTTTGGTTATTGCAACGCAAAATCAGTTTCTGAGGTTTGATCTACTTTTTTTATTTAAACAAGGCTTTAACGTCAATTTATCGTTGCACGAGCGTTAAATTTTCGCAACAGTTGCAAGAAAATATGGCAACAGTGATCGTAATGAGAAAGAACAGTAACGGATGCTAGACTTTCCGGTAACGGCTAGAAAACTAATTTTTATTTTCTACTTAGAATTATATTTTGTCGATTTTGGTAAAAAATGAAAACAGCTGAGGACTGAGCGTTTACCGGAACTAAAAATTTCTCTGAGTGTATCGACGCTGATGTATTTAAAGTGCGGTTTTAATTCAATTACAATCAACCGATAATTTTCCCCTACGAGAATTCATCCTCGTTACGGTATTCAGGATGTGGATAAAACCGCGAAAAGTAATCTCGTTTCCACCTTTGATCCTGATAATCATAATTTCCTCTTTCAAGTATTACCGAAGTCGGGTGTTTCTTCGGAATACTTCAATCACTCCTCGATATAGCGATGACACAATATATACACATATACATATAACTAGGATTCCGTTGTAAATTTTTCTAGAAGCGATAAGCCACTCTTTAGATCTCGACTTGTAGATATAAAGATTTTATTCTCGCGATTAAATTCTCCGGCTGCAATTGGACGTCGATTACTACTGCCGGTATTATACATATAGGAAAGACTGTTAATCCTCAACCTTAATGTCGGAAACCTATCAAAAATTATCGCGGCATAATACAGCCAGACGACTGATACGCCTAATACTTGCAATAATATTCTTCGGGAATAATTTATCGATAGTCAAAATTGACCGTTTGAATGAATTTTTTTTATTTCATATTCTTGTAGATTGGAAAAAAATATTTTGGACGTATTTTTTATTTTTTCGATTGAATCAAAATTGCCATTAATATAACAGATTGAAAACTTTGAAAACTATAACATTGTGACGTCACCCATGTTAAGATATATCTATATATATATATATATGAAAATCAGTGAAATTCAATCACCTATGACATGAAAAATTATCGTTCTTAACGAAAAACAAAAAATACGTCCTCGTTATTTTGGCTTGCACTGATTTGTGCACCCCTAAAAATGGAAAAAAAAAAAATTTAATTCAAATACTCAATCGAAAATCGCATTTTGCAAGCCTGTTGTTTAATCTGACGTTGAAAATAATTTGGATCATCGGCAGCCGCTCAATGAGCAGCGTTCCGCACCGTAAACGGATGAAAAAGTGTTCCATGGTCACCGGGTCTCGTACTTAAGTTACGTGCAACGAAAGTAGAATAATCCCTTTTACACGTTAATCGCAAAACTGGGTCGTCGCGAAACTCACCGGCTACCTCGCAATTAAATTATCTTCACCCGTTAATTGGCGAATTTTAAATAGCGCGGGTGGTGAATTTCTACCTTCCGGATTTCTCACATTTTCTCAATATCTCTGTCAGCTAATCACGAGAGAATTTAGCAGTTTCGCGAAACGACTGTTTTAATCTCGCGAATTTAACGTCACACCGTTCAGAAATTAAACTGCTTACTAAAGCGACTAAATGTTGATTTTATTCAAGAATCTGGTATATTTTCATTGAAAGGAAAAAAACTTTTTCATATCATATTTGATACGTACGTGTGTGAAAATTTTTAGTCATCGAATCGTAGTAAAACGTAACTATAATAACTTACGTTGCAACAATTTAAACAATCAATAAAAAGAAAACAATATTGACCAATTTTCGACCAATCATTTTTAATGTATAATAACTTACTGTCAGTTGTCTCGTAGGCCTTAATTTTTTTAGATTGAAAAATCACCTGTCCGTAAAATCAATTGAAACTCGGTATATTGTTCCCCGTCAAATATTCTGACGTACGTTTTTCAACCGTTCTTCGAGTCTTACGGGGATGCTCAAAGCCGCGAATATCGGAAAAGCACCACGTTTCTCGTGATTAAAGTCGGCACGAGGGTGAACCGGACGAATAAACCGATTTCCAAAATTTCACGGAACATGCGGTTCAAGCCGTTTGATATTGCGAGGGCGGGTGTAAAAAGCGGGAAATTGGTCCAGGAGGCGACGGAGAGTCTGGAGCCTCGGGGTATCTGGGAAATAACGATTTCTCGGTTGACCTACATTTACTCGACTACACGAGGAGCGAGTGTGCCACCCCAAATATCGGGGGTACACGGTATCCAGCATCCCGCGTTAAACGTTCCGAATAAAAAAGAATATTTTAACGATACAGCCGGAGCGATATCGAGATTTGAAATTGAGAAACGGGTGTAAAGATAACGCAGAATCGTGTCGTGTGTTCACCTTGCGTTGAGCTTCGGCGGCGAATCCGGACTTGGTTGCTCTGTTGTTAGCCATTGTTGTCGTTGTTGTTGTGTTTCTTTTTTTTGTTTTTTTTTGTTTTTTTTTTTTTTAAGCGTAGGATCAAACGGAGCGAAATAACACTGCGGTACTACGGTTAAACACTGAAAAACAGGTGATGAAACGGGTTTTACAAAGCTGCCGCTTCAACGGTCGCAACTCTACTGTTCGCCGTCAAAGGTGACAGCACCGGGCTTCCACGACTCCGTTTTCCTCCTCTTCGCAGCTCCAGCTGCGACTCGAGAGCCAATCGCGAGGATGCTTCGGACTCCCGGGTCACGTGGGAAGCGATTCGAGGCTTCGATTGGCCGCCGGTGACGTGACGGATTCAACCGCCGCCAATCGGAGTGCCGGCTGTCCTTGCCGCGAACGTAACTGTCAAAATACGAATTCAACGCTAAGGATTAACGCTGTTTAATTTTCCTGTAGATACCTATATCGTGCACGATTCAAAGGTCGCGCAAACGTAAAACGTAACCTAGATCTTCGTCTTATCGTTATTTTAAATCCAAATTTAAATTTGGATAATTATTTTCACGCGAAACTGGTTTCACTTCCCGAATTCACGTCTGTTCGTCGAATAAATTTACCATCGCGTTACGATTCCGTACGCGGAGCACGTCTCGTTACGTTGGAAATATCGTATATTTAGCCTTGTACGCGGATGGTATTGAGAAACTGTTTTCATTCCAGCAGAAAAGTCTGCAATATGTCTTAATATAGGCATGCGAACGTCGAGACGATATTACGCTTGAAAAATTCAACGTCGCGATTCGTTGCGCGCTTTTCAAACGTTCACGAAGTTTTCGTTCATTCGATCGCGTGTACTCATCGTCATTGAAATACGGAATTACTCACAAGCTTTGACCTCTTGTCGCGAGAAATGTGGTTACGTACGTAAATATAAATGAAAAATCGTCGCATTTTCAATTACTTGGCTAATTTGTAACGTTGTAGTCTGATTTCAGCGAAATTCGCGAAACTATTTAAAACGATAATAATGCGAACGGGTTATCGCTGAATTATAGGATGACTTCTCGTCACCCGTCGGTGAATTGCATATTTCAAAAAATTTCTCTCAGTATATAACCGTCTATATATATGTATAGATGTTGCGGATGCGATTAAATTATCGTAGTCTTGTATCGCGACTATATTCCTGCAGACCGTGAATCCTAACGTTACTTCCATCATGTTCAGTCCAATGTAACATGAAAATTTCATGTACCTCCGTACATATATCGTATCAATAATAATACGTGATAAGTAGCTTATACGCGGCGGAAACGTGCAGATCGAGGGCGAATAAGCAATATACACACGGACTTGTTTGTTTAGCCACGCATATATGTGTATACATATATATATATATATATATATATATATATATATATATATATATATGTATATATATATATATATATATATGTATAGTAAATTCCTGCGCATATACATGTATATACATATGGTAAATTCCCGCTGAGTGGATATATTTTTCATAATATATAACTAAATTAAAAGGCGTGCACGCAGGCCGAGCTACGCGTGTCAAGTTTCCTGCGTATAATATTCTAATCGCGGGATTGACATTCCACTTGACCGTCGGGACAAGGACGGGGTTGTTACACCAGGTTTCTCGAGGTCCAAATGCTGCATAGCAGCAGCAGCAGCAACAGCTCGTTGTTCGTTACTCGATAACGCGAGGAGAGAAAGAATGTGCGGTATATGCACGTAGGTGGTTACGTACGAGTAAAACCGAGGTAGAGAAAGAGAGAGAGAGAGAGAGAGAGAGAAAGAGGGAGGGGGCATAAATGGGTCATAGAACCCCCGTTTGGTAACGACTCTGCACCGAGAGAAATTTTTATTTCCGTTTACCGCTCGGTCTGCAACTATTTTCATTATTTACCAAAATCGACATGATATAGTTCCAGGTAGAAAATGAAAATTAGTTTTCTATCTGGTACCGGAAAGTCTAGTGTCCGTTGCTATTCTTCACCATTACGATCACTGTTGCTAGATTTTCCTGCAACTGTTGCGAAAATTTAACGCTCGTGCAACGATAAATTGACGTTAAAGCCTCGTTTAGCTAAAAGTGTAGGGTAAACCGCAGAAACTGATTTTGCGTTTCAATTACCAAAAAAGGATCGACGATAACGCAAAATGGTTAGGCGTAGCTCGTTTTTCGTAATTCCGACAATATTCAAACAGTTTTTTTAACGATACCTGTTTTACCGAATTTTTCTAGTCACTGTAACAAATGACATTTTTCTCAGTGTGCCTCGTACCCAAAGCCCGGACTTTGGTCGAGGCCTGTACAAGCCTCTGCTTCTTCTTCCACTTCCTTTCCTCCTTCCTCCTCCTCATCTTCTTCTTCTTCTTCTTCTTCTTCTTCTTCCTCCTCTCCTTTCGAAAGGAGGTAAAACTCGTTTTAAAATCTGATATATTCGCTGCCTGCAGGACGAACTCGACGACCCCGTTCGAAGAGAGGAGAAAAAAGGGGGACACGTGTCAACCGGACCCTCGGAGCGAGCATCCGAAAGGTGTGAGTTTAAGCTTACACGTATATCGATCCCGAAGGATAATCAAGCGCAGGACTACTCGTCAATATGAGTCAGAATTTGGAAGGATCGAGCAAACGAGACACCGAAGTTCGTTTAGTTCGTTGATCAAATATTCTTTCGCCTCAATATTCATCGTGGAAATATCCTTGACATTTTGCTTGTCTTTAAATAGTCCTGGAAGCTACCCTCCAATTTTTTTTCTGTCTTCCAAATATTCTATTTACAATTTCTAATAAACAACGAATATCATTCGGGGCAGTGTTTAGTTTATTTCTGCGAAATTACCAGCACTCGGTCTTACAAAGAGTACGAATTTGCACGATGTACAAACGAGCCGGTTGAGAGGCACGGTTTCGCAGCATTTCGCGAAGAAGCGGTCTCAAGGTCGAGAGAGATCCTCTGTACAGGCATCGAAGCTACGAAGCTACAATATCGTCGGTCGTTGTGCCGCAGAAAGCTGACTATATAAAGCTACGGCTTTGCCGTTACACTCGCCTCTTGTAACGTATTATAATGAACCGAGAACAAGTATGCGCGTCTCTTCGTTCTCACACTGTTATTGTTATCGCGTGTTACTTATTCGACGACAAATATTCTCCAACAGCTATGACATTATGCCTGTAATTCAATAAGGAATATTCGCCGTACCGTACGTGTAGGTGTATATACGATTATTCCTCGGAGCGTGTACGATAATCCTGAAGAAATTTAACACGTATCTTCAAATTGTTACGTTACTTGCGGAAATTGAAGTATGCCACTGATTCGTACACCACGGGTGAAGACAACTTTTGGTTTTTGAAAGTAATGGGAAAAATTTGCAGATTTCTTCTACAATACACCGTAAAGAGGGGACTTTAGCTGGGAAATGAATCATTGAGCCACGCGGTGCACATTTTTTCTTTTTCCTGACTCGCCGTTTCACGTTTTCGGCAGGTGATTTCATCCGCGGGAAACTGGCTTAAGAATTCAAGTCGAACCGTGTAAGTCACGTGGGTGCCTCACTATGGCTGAGCTGATTGTTAATGCCGATGCACATCCTGTAGACGAATGTACAGGGTGTTCAAAAAGCGTCTTTGCAGCGGCGTCGGTTCGTTATTCTCGCCGAGTGAATGGTAAACCTTTGTTAAAAAAAATAAAAAAAAAATAAAAAATCTCGATATACTTTACCGTGATAATAATTCTCATCGTTTCACTCCACGCCTCTAGAGTCTCTCTGTAAATTCTTGTATCCAGCTGTGCAAGCGAATTCCGTTAGTGGCGTAGTGGATTCACGATCTCCATTCCTCGGACTCTGTACAACGGATGATTATTATAGGTACATATAATATTTGAGAGCTTGTTTAACGGAACAATTGTACAAGTTTGCGAGGATGACTCAGTCAGTCGTTAATAAAATTGCGAAAAGTGGTACGAGATTTATTTTTAAACACACACGACGCGGATGGACTTTTACTAGATTTGTAATTGCGTTGATTGCACTGAGAAAAATTTCATTTGTTACGGTAACTGGAAAAATTCAGTAAAACAGGAATCGTTTAAAACACTGTTTGAATATTGTTGGAATTACGAAAAACGAGGTACGCGTAAACATTTTGCGCTATCGTCGATCCTTTTTTGGTAATTGTAACGCAAAATCAGTTTCTGAGGTTTAATCTACTTTTTTTAGTCAAACAAGGCTTTAACGTCAATTTATCGTTGCACGAGCATTAAATTTTCGCAACAGTTGCAAGAAAATATAGCAACAGTGATCGTAATGAGAAAGAATAGTAACGGAGACTAGACTTTCCGTAACAGCTAGAAAACTAATTTTCATTTTCTACCTGGAACTAGATTTTTCGATTTTGGTAAAAAATGAAAATAGTTACAGACTGAGCGGCAACCGGAACTAAAAATCTCTCTCATTGTAATAGGGGAAAAATGAAGAAGCGTCCGCGTCTTGTTGCTCGTCAAAATAAACTTTGCTTGTGGCGGGTCGAAGAAACATAACATAGGAGAGCGTTCGACCCTGAGAATGATCGTCGAACATCTGGCGCTTTCTGGGCTTTGAAAAAGGAACCGGAAGAGGATGGCGATCAGGAATGCCGATGCTTTTGGGGCGAGGGTGCAGATGAGCCTGATGGCCTGGTGGATGAGCAGCCTTCACGAAGAATTAGCCACGTGCCAAGGTTGGTTTAGGGTGCAGATGTTTCAGGCTCGCAATGCGGTTTACAGAAATCGTTTACTGCAGGGGCGTGCATCGGGTTCGGTTATATTGGCAAGCTGCATCGATATGCATAACGCGTTATACAAATAAATAGTCGCTGCTCTGCAAGCGAGGTAAAATCGTATGTGACGCGAGGATGATGATTATAATAGTCGATTTGGACGCCGGCTAATTTATCATATATACTATGAATTGCATAGATTATAGATATAGGTAGATAATTAAATTATTTTTTAATTATTATTAGTATTTACGTAACGATCAACTGCATTCGGAATGTGTAAGAAAAGAACCGAACGTCGCGTCGATGAGAATGTACTTCGTATGTTAATAACCGTTGCGGCAGTATCGTCGTTACTTAACAATGCAAATATTTCGCTGTAAATAATAATTTAACTTAACAGACACTTTTGCATCGTTTGGGCGTGTCGTTCTCTTGAACGAGAACAGCGCCCGCAAACAGCGTAGTGTAATACACGTTTTTTTTCGAGCTGTTTATGATATGCGTGTAACGGTGTATTTATGTACATTATATTCATCACGATGTTATTATGTATACATATTTTACAGACGTATGTATAACGATATCCTTTCAGCTACTTTGTAATAAGTACCGTAGTGTCTATCCTCTCCTTGTCGACGCCCCAGTTTCAATTATCAGTGCTTCCTGTTTCCGATGATATAATATAATAACTCTTATAGTAATATGTATGAGTGCGGTATGATCGCAGCAGGCGATATACATAAGCGAAAAGGCTCGCTGTTTATGTGCTCGTTCTTTTTTGAATTAAAAAGGAATCAAGAATCGAGCCTTTGGCCTCGAGTCGCACAGTGGCAGCATCGATCGATTCTCGACGCTATGTTGTGTCGGTATGGCAGGTCTCGTTGTGATGTGTTTCGATATTTTCATCTCTCTATTCAAATTATTGACATAACAGTACAGTGAATATTTGGTGAGCGATTTTCGAACGCAGCTTTCACCTACCTACGAGTAATAATTGCTAATTTTGTAGCTGAGCACGTCGCGAAAATTGCTGCAGTTTTTCAATGAAAAGATCGACTGAGTACCTTATTTTCGTGTAGGCTGGATTTTATCTCGTGGAAATGTCCGATAAACAATGCAACGCAAGTTTAATTTGCCTGCATCTATGCAATTCAGGGGACATGCAACGAAAAACGCCTGCATTGCGGCAATTGGGCACACATTTTACCGATCGATAATAATCGTTTCGCTGTTCGCGATTCGCAGACTCTACACACTTTCTCCAATCATGGACGATGGAACCAATATCGATTGATAAGATGTACCCCGAATTTTGGATAATGACCTGTAAGTAGTTTCGGCAAATAATCGTCGTCTTTGCGAGTCAAAGAAACGGCACAATTAACGGGTAAAATAAAATCCTCACGGCCACTTGCGACAGAATTTGAATTGAAATTCGATCTGAACGCAGCCACAGAACATCAGCCGATAGCTGAACGCATCTGCGCCGACAGCGCCGCGTTTTAATGGCGGTTTCCGGCCGCTCTGACTTCCTTTCACTTCTGTAGACCCTTTTCCGGTCGGATAACAAAATGACTGGCTTCAGTGAAAAGGTTTGTAGAGTAAAATTACCGGTTATAAATGCGAAACGGCGATCCCGACGGTTAATAATCGTGCGAAAAACATAGCCGCGACACTGAAAAGCCAAGTGAACGGCGTTCAGTCTCCGCGGAGATCTTTTTACTCCGACAAAATGTACGGCTGGTCAATTCGTTTACGGCTGTGGTTTACACGTGTTGCTGTTTTTAACCTGCGCATATTTCGCCTTCTCGAGTCGCGCTGGATCGTCACATTTGTGCGAATGTGTTTCGGGTTATTTTTCCTCTTCGTTCCGTGCCTTTCGGTCGAATCGGCTGATCGAACCGACTGAAAATTCTTCCTAACCATAAAATTGACAATGACGCTTAACACGTGCGTCTCAATATCGAATCGTTGATAACTGATTCTGTCTTCTCGCCCGAAAGCCGCGAACCGTTGTGAAATTTCTGCCTCTAACTTCACCCACCTTCAGTCGAAAACTGACTTTCAAGTAATCTTTCTTTACAATTTTTTTTCTTACAGCCAATACTGATAGATGGCCGTGGCCATCTTCTCGGCCGCTTGGCCGCTATCATCGCCAAAACAATTCTGCAGGGCAACAAAGTCATCGTTGTTCGGAGCGAGCAGCTCAATATATCCGGAAACTTTTTCAGGTACGTAACTTGTCTCTTTGTCGATTAGATAAAAAAAAGTGGTGAACAATCCACATGATTAACAATGTTCTTACCTACATTATTTGATGTGATATGAAACTACGATACGCAATGATCTCCCAAACCTCCATCGGACAATGCGCACCGTTATTTGGATTTTTGTCTAATGCAAAGCGTCGTCTTCTTTCTGTTACAGGAACAAATTGAAGTTCATGTCTTTCCTCCGCAAGAGGTGTAACGTGAACCCGGCGCGTGGGCCTTTCCACTTCCGTGCCCCGAGCAAAATCCTCTGGAAGACCGTGCGTGGTATGTTTTTCTTTTTTTTTTTTTTTAATTTCTTTCTACAAAGAGTGAAAGTCTTGCATTCATTCCAAAGTTTTTACCGTGAATTGTTAATATCCTGATGGTTGTTATTTCTCGAATTATTCTTCGATTTTTTATTTATGTATGTCGCGAGTAGTTTGATCACTGGTAATATTTTTCCTCTATGATTTCATTGGAGCCAATTAATCGTCGGATTCATTTGGGATAAAGCACGATTGTTTGGAGTTGCGTCTGGTTCGTGCGAAAATATACCTTGCAACACTTTAACTATACTTTTTCTGAAAAATTCCAAACTGTCTAAAATTTAGCGATCTGTACTATGGCATTAACTTATTGATATTTTGCAAACACAACTTTACGCTAGTAACTTCAAAGTTACAAAATAGTTATGTTTCTCTTGTGTTACCTTAACATTAGTAACTTCAATCTCTGAAAAATATGTAGATTTGTAAACTGCGAAACTATTCGCTTAAATGTCATCGCTTCCAATGATTATCCAACTTCTTACCTACATTATTTGATAGTGTTATGAAACCAAGTGTTTTTAATGAGATACTCATATCTGTTATTTACTTACAAAGTAATCGCTCTTCGCGGAATTAAAGGAAAACTTTTTTTTTTTTTACTTGGATTTCTCAAGGAATGGTACCACACAAAACCCAGAGGGGCAAGGACGCTCTTAGGAGATTAAAGGTTTACGAGGGTTGCCCGCCTCCCTATGATCGCAGGAAACGCCTTGTCGTTCCAGGAGCGATGCGAGTCATGTGCTTGAAGCCTGGCAGAAAGGTGAAATTTATCTTATACTTCTGTTTGTTTATTTTTCAACGATGTATCGACATTACATACAATGATGGTATGGTAATTTGCGACTGAAAATGGAGTGATCCACGTTTGTTGACAATCTTTGCTGAGTTTTGGTGACAAGTGAACTTGAATCATCGCTAAGTGCTGCAACTTGACATAAAAATTTTGTCATTTCTCTTTCAGTACTGTCATGTCGGTCGACTTTCCCACGAGGTTGGATGGAAGTACAAGGCTGTTGTACGCACCCTGGAGAACAAGAGGCGTGTCAGGTCCATCCTAGAAGTGCAGAAGAGGGATAAGCTTAAGGTTTGTATATGATTTATGTATTTTTTTTTTTTCTTTCGTACCACAGGGAACTTCTGCTTAGTGCCGTACAAATAAGCATTCCGTTACGGTATGTAATTGTAATTTGCGACTGAGGGATGAATAATTCCTCAACAGTGGTGAAAATTTATAGCTGAGATTCATGTTCCCGTATTTTTCCACGATAAAGTACTACATCGATATTTGATTTCATATCTTCAATCGCCTGTGTTTTTACTACTGTTTACAGAAACTTACGAAACAAGCTGGAGAAGCTGTTGTTAAGAGCACGGCACCCTATACTAAGATCATCAACAGCTTTGGATACAACTAATTGCTGCATTATATAATAAAGACACAATAAAGTTTTGTCTAAAACAAAATCATACTGTAAATTAATCGTGTTCATGCCTTTAATTTTACAAAATTATCATAGAATTTTTCACGAGTAACTAAATTGAAAATTCTTTAAATTTCTTGACGTTTTTAGCTAAAAATTTAATTTACCAACACGGAGAATAAATGAACCGACGGGAAATTTTGCAAAAATATATTCATTCATTTATTTCTACAAAATTGATACATCACAATTGAATGGCTAATTTTCGATCATGTAAGTAACAGTTCCGGCCTTGTCGTCATCGTCGTCATCATCGCGCGCTTCGTTTTCTTCATCATTGCCCTCGGAATCCGAGGAGCTGCCGTTCGAGATCGTTGACCGATGATTTCCCACCATACGCGGCGCCGAATCGCCAATTTGCGAAGTAAATTGTTCAGCGAGTTTCATGATTGTGTTTTGTGTTTGAATTTCCTGCATAGAAAGTATTCAGGAATTAGAATCAAGAAGGCTATTAAAAAGAAATCAAATTAAAATCCGCCAATTCTCAACCTGGAATTTTTCAGCCTGTTTCTTCTGCAAGTTTAGAGATTCCATTATGTTCACTTCCTTGACCGTTCCATGAATCGAAGGGGGTGGAGTAGCGGCAGTAACTTCCCAGTGCGGATGCTTTCGCCTTTTGAGTTCGTTTGAAGGATCGTGAACGTTGCTTCTGGTTGTTTTGTACGGTTTAAACGATTCGTGCTTCTCCTTTTCACCCTTAACTCTGGGCCTTTCGACTACTCCCAGAATATATTTAACGTGCTCAAGGCTGACTGAGTCATCGAAAGTTTCAATCTCCTTAAAGTCTTCCGGTGTAATCAGACTCTCCTCAGGCGGCAGATGCACCACCTTTTTCTTGTGCGTGCCGCTCCCTGTGGGCTGTAAATTTGATCGTTTTACTCATAAGAATCGACACGAAAGGGCGGTGCGAACAGGGTAATATCTCGAATCGAACCTGGGCGAGTATCTTCAGGGGATCGTCTTCGTCGTCGCTGTCCAACTGGACGACCTTTATAGTTCCTCGATCCTCGGTGTACTTTCCAGTCCATTCGAGTTCGTTCATCTTTGCCTTGCCTTCGGAGGCGATGTTGAGCCTCGAGAAGAGATCACCCGCCCTCTCAATATCATTCTTGGACTTTAATTCTCGTTGTATTTTATCCCGAAAATTTATTATCCTCGCGCCCTTGTCCGGCAGTTTCGCCACGAACTTTCTGAAACAGAAATAACGCCGCGGTTAGGGATTTTTCCTGTGACAGAAACCTCGCGCCCCGGGCAACACGTACTCGTTTCTCAGCAGCTTGTTTTGCCGCTCCAAGAGCTCCTCCAATTCGAATATTTGCTTCGAGGAGAGATCATCGATGTAACCTTGTTTCTCTCGCATCGGAGGCGGCAAAATTGCGCCCGGAACTTTCGCTACTACTTTTTCATGGTACATCTCGTACTGTGCTTGTGGCTTACCTCTCTCTTCTGACGTTAAACGTCAATTGCAACGTTTGACGCGATTTTTGAGGTTATATTAGGATTTGCGTGATCGCAGCAAAGGAAGCAGCGACTCTTTGATTGCAGGTTACCCGAATCACGTTCGTGTATAAACGGTTTTTGGTGATTAGGGGCAAACGCGTTTTGTCGCGAATTAATTCATTTATCAAAATTGCTATTTTAACTCGAATGAAAATCGATAAGAATATTTATAACGATGATGAGCAAAAAAATAAAAATCAAAATCAGAGAAGCGAAGAAACACAATTAACAGTAATCTTGAATTATTGTATTACAAATTCAAAAATAAGTTGAACGAAGTGTTCGTAACGTCGACTACACAATGACCGAGTGTTGTGACAAAATAGTGAACAAATAGCTTCTATACTTCTCTTTTTAGGTGGGTTCAATGCTCACTTGAATTTTGGACAGTATTTAATCTTTGTACTTAAATTGCAGTAACCCAGATCAAATCCTCTTTTCAAGGGAGATTCTCAACTTGAAATCTAACGGACTGCGACTGAAGTTGATGAACGATCTAAGGCAGACGGTACGTATGTGTATATCTTATATCAAACCTTATGGCTATGTAAGGCTTATAATCGAATAAAATTGAATCCTATAAGTAGAAATAATATTCGTTCAACCTGATCCGAGAAAAAAAGCTAATTTTTGTGTGATCAAAGTATGCGTAAGTTTCAGTTTTCAAAGCTCGTGTTAACGAGGATGAAAACTTTCGTATAAATAAAATCACGAAGTCCTATTACAAGGAGAATTTATAAATACTATAAAAGTTTGTTAGGTTTGTAAAGATTGTCTTGATTTGAAAAAAATGTCAGGCTATAAGAAGAATTCTGTGTATATGAAAGCAATGTGACGGGAATATAAAACTATTCTTTGATTTCCTAGAAAGACCGGTTTCTACGATCATCATGGTATAATTAAGGAATGATAATTGTTCATTCCTTAAACGAGCACGTGCAATAAGTTAAAACATCTAAACACCACCTAACCAAAGGTAGTCAGTGTTTTACGTATATCTGTACCGCATAGACGGATAAATATCACACACGACTAACAAATACGAACGCGAATTGTTTCGCTGTATAATACAGCTAAATTGCATAAATCACAGGCACGTTAATGACCGTGAATTCCATTTGTTAACCGTAACGCGTAAAGAATTTTCTCAGACCCTTGACTGAGCAACGAATCGAAATTACTTATCGCGTTATCCTCTACCGCTCTGGTGTTCGCGGTTGTATTAGAAAGGAAAATACAGCTCGACAATCATCCTTGTACACATAGAAACTATTCGCAGTCAGTGGGCAACAAATTTCCGGTTTTTATCCTCTCCATCCATTACAAAATAACGTAACAAATCTCGTTACGTACCGTCAGTGGAAATTCCCTGCATTCATTCATGATCAGACTGTTGCGGAATAAAGTTTACATCAAATTTTTGTTCACTATTACCAGCGTACCGTGTTCGTCCACCTACTCTCGTATCATGTGGACGGTTGGTTATGCAGAGAAGCGGAGTGGTGGTCATGCCGGCGACTGGTTTCCACGATCTACACGATCGCACAATCGTTTTCGTGTCAGCTGTTACAACGATCGTGTTCCACCCAGCAATAGTTTTCATACGGTAAGTACGCGGCAAGCTAATTATCAGTGCCCGTTATAAACGGTTGGATTAAACGATAAATTAGGATAAATCGTCTGCGGTATCCGGTAAAAATTACAGTTTCTAACTATAGTGCTAAACGTGTATGACGCGACGGGATTCTCCATGTTTGTTCCAATTTGCAAACAATATACATATACACTGTATACACGTATTGCGATGTTGATATGGGCTCGGTTTTTCTTTCGGGTCAAAAGATCGGGTCGAATGAGTCGGAGTGGGACAATGTATATAGCGAACGTTTCAGCTATTATTTATGAATGGTTCAGAGGAACCCGTTAGTTTAATTCAGACCTCGAGCCAAATCAGTCCCATGCTGATTTATTATGCTGGCCGTGGACAAACCATAGTGTAGTCTTTTATTTCCGCAGAGTTTACAGACCTATATAGACGAATAATAGGAGATGTGGCCTAGAGATGAAACGGTTTCGGTCTTTCGGACATGTCAACAATATGCTTAAATTTACGTACACACGGTCTCGCAATGTGTTTATTTCGTATTCGTTGCAAGAAATTGTAATTTAAACACACGTCACGTTATGAGAAATGATGCCATTCGATTTTCTTCTCTTAATTATTCGCTGACGTCAAGTGGTTGGAAAAACGTTTTTCCGCGTGGTGCGTAGCTGAGTAACCAAGATCGGGTATTAACACAACAATTAATTGTTTTACTCATGATTCCCGATAATCTTTCATGCAGAAAAAGTCACGAAAGTCAGAAACGGAACACATTTTTCGGATGTTTAAAATTCTGGTGGTTTTATTGAATTTCAATGATTTTCCAAAAAAAAAAAAAAAACAATGTGAAAATATGTCAGTGACAGCCGTCAGTTTGCATTGATCAATCCATTGGCGTATGGGTTGAAAGAGAGGAGGAAAAATTAGCAAGAATTACGAAGCCTGCTGTCTATAGACATTGAGCTAATGTCACAGGCGAGTTTCACTTCTTGGAATAAGATCAATGTAATAGTAAGCATCTTGAGGATCAACTTTTTACCGGCACTGTATTGTGGTTAGTTATTTTTTTTTTTTTTTTTTGGGTTTGTGCATTCATTTAGCATATTTTTGCAAACTGCGTTTATACTTCAAATATTCAACCTACAGTTATTGCGCATTTAATTTGAATATGATTAATAAGGATTTCGCACAGTAATTTTCCATGCAGTTGAAACACCAGAGATTTGAAAATATCTCGTCAAATATGCGTTGCTGTGAACGGGTGTAACGCCATAATTCATACATTATCTATAATAGCGCGAATGATTCTGAATTTGGGGCTAAACAGGATTTTTATGCTGTACAGGAAATATCCAATCACTATTCGCGGAAACATGGGCTCTAAAACGGACACCTTTATTGACTTAACCACTGTATTTCGGTCCGTAGGTAAAATACAAACGTCTGTCGAGATTTGCATTTGATAGACGATGATTCGATTGCCGAATTTTATGCCTTGCTACGCCAGATAAGTTCTTAAGACACGCGTCAACGGTTGAAAAAAAAAAAAAATACCGCGTAGAGAATCTCTCACGTGGGCCATTGGAATTTTGGAATACCCGATGAACTTTATTATACGATTCTAATTTACGGTCGAATTAGCAGAACTCGAATATAGCAAAGCACCAGGAATAAATTTGTGCGTATTTTGAGCCCTACGTAATTTAATCATATTTTATGAATACCAATTTTTTTCGTAAACTATCATTTTTCTGTACATACAATACAGGTGTCCTCTTTTGTCCATTAATTATGATTACATGTGCGCATAACTTGGCTGACGGTAAGGTTTGGGATCCAAGCAAATGTCGTGATAAATTGGCTCTTCCGACACGAACAGTGAATCATTTGAGTATTTAAAGGTCAGAGAAACCGAAGTGAGTAACTTTTGAATGGGAAAGTACTGGAATGCGATTTCTTTCAAAACAACGATAAGGATAATCGAGGCAACATGAATCAGAGCCGCATCCTTCCGAAATTCGTCTTAGTGACTATTGACTTTTAATTCAGCTACGAATTACCAACAGACTGAAACATCTTTCAGAAAATTTCACTGCAGGTTTTTTGTTTCTAATCCGAAGGCCCTGGTCGTCGGTTTCATCGCAGTTTGTGAAATTCAACTCATACCGGCCTTTCTGATGCTGTTGACCGATAGCTTTGAAATTCAGATTGACAAGAACTGTTGTCAATTAAATTGGATTCACTGATTGGACGTAGACTACAAATTTCAATCGACGGTTTAACAGCAATTGAAATCAATTCAAGTTTTGTTATATGAATTTAAATGATGTTGAGTCGCCTGAATTTAATAACAGTCAGTTGTACGATCTGTATGGTATACATTTTAGTCTAGAATGGTGAACCCTGCGATTATGATTCATACCCACGGTCTCGAGTTATTTTTTTTCTTTTTTTTTTTTTTAACTTATTTATGGAATCGCATCGCATTGTAGGTCGGGGATAGCGGCGCATTTTAGATCTGTTCTCAGCTAGCATTCAATTTTAACCTATTAAGGACGCGTATTCGTACACCATAAGTCGACCTTTTCTAACATCGTTAATCGTTACGTAGCTTAACCGGTATACCTCATTAACTATTCAAATTCTGCAATATAACCGTTAAGCAGTATTCTGCGATATATTGCATCTATTGTAATTATACCAAGAAGGGAACCGCTTTTAAAATCGGATCTACTAATGGGTCACCCAGGTATGAAAGGGTCGGGTAGAGTTTAACCTTGAGATATGTCTAATCTTTTTACCACTATTTTCCAACTAATGACCTCTCGAGCCTTCCCACTCCTTTCCATGAATAACCTCTTCGGCCAATTGAATTAACTAAAATTATCTACACCACACTTCTTTGCCTTCGCCCATTTCCGTCAACGTTCAAAGTCCTCCCCGAGCAAGTTGTGAGAAGTCAGTGCACATAAATCCTTCGGAAGAACAACACCCATTTTACAGACACAAATATTCGAGTGCCCAGTCTCTAATATTACAAGGTAAAATATATTTTCAAACTCTAACAATATCCTCAAAGTACCAAGTAATATTTTCAACATAATTATTTCACAGAGTCCTCAGCGTTATTGAATCAATCCGTTTGTAAATAAATCAACCGATTTCAAGAAAAGAAATACCCCCATTCTGATTGAAGTGCACTTTGGGAGGAAACGAAATTTGTGTAGACTAGTTTCGTTACTTTTCTGTATGATACGATTTGGTATTTATATTTATAGTTTCTAATGTACGCGGGGACCGTTTTTGCGCTGTCGATGCGATTATAACTAATATTTTAGAGTGTACTGCATCGATATCTTTAACGCCAATTATCGTATAACAATTCTTCGATGATCTCAAATTTCCTCATCTAATATCCGTGTACGTCGATTTTCAGGTCCGAGATTCCCGGCAGCATGTAGATAATCTGCTGAAACGAGAAAAATGGGCGCCGGAGAGAAGCAACCGGGAGTGCCAAGCCTGCCGCCCCCAAAGAAGCGGGTGCAGTTGGAAAGAACCTCGAGTTTACAAGCGGTGGCGTCACCGACGCCGAAAAAGCTGAACCGGAGAACAGCGACGTCACTGTTACTGACGCGTTGGATAGGAGGAGGTCACGATCGTTCTTCGCTGGTGAAACAGGAGGCGACCGTAGAGGACGGATGGGTACCGGAGGAACACTGCATGGATTTTGGAACACCGCCACCGGTCGAAGAGCCGCACTGTTACTCGATGTGCTTGAGCGAAAGCTCCTTTACGGAGGAGTCTAACTACGTGATAGCGGTCTGCAGGGAGACCATCAAGGGCATCCTTACCGAGCACATGAGGGGTGTCGGGGGGCGTTTGCAGCTCTTCGAGGACGTCGAGTTGGGCCGAATAACCGACCAGAGCATCGGACGCGTCCTTGACAGTTGCAAGTCGGTGGAAGCCGAGGCGCTCTTCCTCTACGCAAGCTTCCTTGGCCGCAACGAGCTCCTCCCAAAATTTTTGGAAGCCGAAGTCGACGTGAACCACGCCGAAGCGGAGCAGGGATTGACGGCCCTGCATCTCTGCGCGTTCAGTAACTCCCTGAAGGGTGTTAAGTTTTTGATAAAAAACGGGGCCCGCGTTAACTCCCGAAAAATCTACACTCCCTTCCAGTACGCGGCTTTTGGAAACTCCTACGACGTGGCGAAGTTCTTCCTGGACGAGGGTGTGGCCCAGGTCGTACCCAGCGGCGATGACACCGTTCTCCACTGCGCGGCCAGGAGCAACGCACTCGAGGTCCTGCGGCTCGTTGCTACTGGAAATCCCGACCTCAACACCCTCGACTGTGCGGGCCTTGCGCCCATCCACTACGTCACTGATCGCGACCACCCTGGATGTCTCGCTGCGCTTCTCCAAGCCGGCTGCCAAGTCGATGTGACCACCAGGAAGGGCGATACGGCCCTACACCTCGCGGCCGAGGCCGGCTGCGCCGAGAATCTCGAAATTCTTCTGGACCACGGGGCCGATCCCACCCTGAAGAACCATCGCGCTCAGACAGCGCTTCATCTGGCGGCAAGGGCGCACTCGCTAGAGGGCGTCAAGGTCCTGCTCAAGAAAGGCGGCAGCAACCCCAACGACGAGGACAACGACGGACGCACTCCGCTCCACGTCGCACTGGGAAGATCCACCCTTGCCTTCGACGTTTCGGAGTTCCTCGTCGCCTGGAAGGCGGACGTTAACAAGGCCGACAAATACGGATACACACCCCTCCATGTTGCCGCCATCAACGAGCTGTCCCAGTGCGTCGACATCCTGATACTCAACGGCGCTGACCTCAGCGCCAAGACCAAGGGCGGAACCACCGCGCTCTCCATAATACTCAGAAAGACACCGACCTCCCTCAACGTCTTCAAGGAGAAACTCGACAGCTCAATCGCACTACGTCAGCACGGCTCGGCCACCGGTGAGGTCGAACTAAGGCTCGACTTTCATCCGCTCCTGCAGCACGGTAGGCAGAGCGAGATCGGCTACCTGGCCACCTTCATCACCGAGGGGTACAAGGAGGTCCTCGAACACCCGCTCTGCCAGTCGTTCCTTCACCTTAAGTGGCAGAAGATCAGGAAGTACTACGTGGGCAGGCTGCTCTTCTACCTCCTCTACGTCCTCGTCGTTACCGTCTGGGTGATGACTGCGCTTGCTCATAACTACTACAACGAGAGTCGGGGGGTGTTCGACGAGGGCCGACAGCCCGGTAACAACACGACAACGAGTATCATCAACGAGATATTGTACCATCATCCGGTCGTCATGGAGATCGCGTGGTACGCGTTGACGATACTCACGGTGCTGGAAGTGCTGCGGAAGGTAGCAGGGATTTCGACCTTCGTCTCTGTCCGGCAGTTCTTCACCCAGGTCGATAATCTCGTCGAGTGGTGTGTCGTCATCAGCGTGTTCGCCAGCTCGTTCATATTCACTGGAAGAACCTACAGCTGGCAGAACCACATTGGTGCCTACGCCGTTCTCTGCGGGTGGACGAACCTTATGCTGATGATCGGACAACTCCCGATGTTCGGTGCCTACGTCGCCATGTTCACCAGCATTCAGGCCCAAGTCATAAAGCTTCTCATGGCCTATGCTTGTCTGCTGATCGGCTTCACCGCCAGCTTCTGCGTTATGTTTCCTCAATCGAAAGCGTTCAGCAGTCCCCACACCGGGCTGATCAAGGTACTTGTGATGATGACGGGCGAGGTTGACTTCGAGAGCCTGTTCTTTCCTGGGAATGACGACCTTGAGACCATGGCTAAGTCCAACGGGTCGTCTTGGGTCCTTTTACAGGTTTCGGCTCAGCTCTGCTTTCTGCTCTTTCTCCTCTTCGTCACGATCGTCCTGATGAATCTGCTAGTCGGTATCGCCGTACACGACATCAAGGGCCTCCAGAAGACGGCCGGCCTTGCCAAACTCGTCAGACAAACGAAGCTCATCTGCGAGGTCGAGACCGCACTTTTCCTCGGTCTTCTGCCTCGGCGACTCATCAGAATGCTCAAGTGGACGGCCTTCGTTCTACCTCCATGCCTCAGGGTCGTTCTTACTGTTCGGCCTCTCAATCCCAGGGAGAAGAGACTTCCGCCCGACGTCCTTGCCTCCGCTTACAGGATAGCTAGGGACCGGAAGTGCACACCGATTGGCGGAACTCTTCGCAGCAGGGCGAGTTGCAGTACTACTTACACTTACGTAAAAAGCGATGGTGACTCAACGCTGAGACGCGATGTTCACATCGAAGATGACGAGGACGACGCGGTCGTCAGGGCGTCTAGTCAGCCGGAAACGATTCAAAGATCTTCGGGCGGTGACATAAGTCAGTTGAGGGAGGAAATTTTTGAGCTCAAAAAAATATGTGACCAAAATCAGAAGCTCATTCAAGATTTGGTAGTCGCCTTGGCGATGGATTCGAGAAACGGTTCAGAAGACGTGTAAAGTTAAGATCACTGACTTGGTGATATATTTTTTATAATTACGTCATGTGAGGTCAACTTTCCAGTGACTGATAAAAGTGTGCTGAAAATACTTTACTTTCCATGTAATACTAATATTAGAAAATATTATCAGTATCGTATTCAACAACTCCGTCTGCGTAGGATGTTTGTATTACGTATTGTGATTCGTAACTGATTGGTTTGACTGAGCTAAGATAAAAACCAATGTCGTGAATTTATTTGATGATTTTACAATGAACTTGATGTAGCTAAAAGAATCGCAATTGTCTGAGACGAGCCATTTATACTCAAAAGACGTGTCGGCTCGTTACAGCCATTTCAGGTACTTAAGTAATGTTGTTCAACAAATATTGTAAATAGGCATGTATTTTTGTTGAAACAGATTAAAGCACGGAATGGAAGCACTTTTATCATACATTGTGTTATTTCTTTTGTAATTCCTTCCTGGCGATATTTAAACGCGTACAGATATACTTCGTCACGTGACAAACGAAACGAAATATTGGCTTAAAAATGGTTAGAACTGTCGGGAATTTAAAGCGGTAAAATTTTTGTATCAGATTCGATGTGCACTGAACTTATATGCCTGACTCGTAGACCTCACCAACCCCTGAATCAACAAAAGAGTATGATAGAATGAACATTCGCAGGGATAAGACGAAATTTCTCCTTTCTTCGGCTGTAACTTTTAGTTAACATTGCCAAACTCCTTTTAATAAATTATGCAATCAAAGCACTGATCCGTCCATTCTCTTATTGCAGTATCTTATTCGCGATTATATAATGCTCAAAATATCGTGAAAGACGTGTTGAAGGATATATGGATTATTATGACCAAATTTTTACATTTTTTGGAATGATTTTTTAATCCGTTGGTTGCAAAGTCCTTGAACTGCGTGTAGTCGATTTTTTTTACGGAACCACAACGATACATGAAATTGAATATTCTTAGTGAATAAATTCTGGAAATTTTCGAAGTCAGCCTTATTTTGAACGAAAAAATCTAGAAAAGAGTGAGTCTGTTTTCACTGAAATTTTCGGAGCGAAAAGCTTGTCTTATTAGAATCCCTTCGACGAACCCTTGCAAAGTAATACTAAGGTATTTCGACTTTGCCAGTTGTCAGTTTTTTGAGTTCCTCGCAGCGCCTCTGAACTGTGCGCGAGCAGTTCTTGTCGCAAAAATGACATTTGTGCAACCCTCTCTAGACTAATCGGTCTCGTGGAGATTCAAAAAGACAGAAAAAGAACTGGACCAGCATCAAAAGAATTATTGGAAAATGGATATTTTGGAAATAAGTGGAAATTTTCAGTAAAACTCGAAAGGGGTGACATGTTATATATGAGATATTTCTAGAATATTTCCATATCAATATTCGGGAATATTATAAGAAAAAAGCAAAACTACTACTATATTTTACATAAGTGTAACTTATACGAGAATGAATGAGAAACTGTAAACTGAGACTGGGATTAATCGGGTTAACCTTGATTTTCAGGTGATGTTGAAGAAAAAAAGCTTGATGTCGCAGAATCAATTGTACGACGCTTTCTAGACGATTTGGACCCTCAGAAACAAGTGAAAGACGTAGAAAGCAAACAGCCAGCAGCGAAGAAAATGCCATGTCTTGCAAAACGGGTGTTTGAGCTGGCGTAGGATTAGCAGCTGATAAACTACGAAGTATATACAGGAAAATTCGATTATTAATTGATTTTAATACAAGTGACATAAAGAAGTGACAGTGAATTAGCACAAATGTTGTATACTGCGGAGATGAGTTACAACTGTGTGAAAAATAAAACAAAGTATATTAGGAAACTGAGGGAACAAGTATCTCATACAATATTTGTCGTATTCTGCTCGAAGTAATGTATATTGCATAATTTTAAGGCATATTTTCTTAGTTTTTTGATTCAGTACAGTCTGGTAACTTTTGAGTATACTATACACTGACATGACATACAAAAACTTGTACTCAAATTCAGGCATATTACTGTCATACACTGAGGCTAAATAAAATCATAAACTTTGCGGTTATGAATTGGTCATTTTCCTTCCCCTTCGATCTTAGATCTAAGGAAGATTTTCAGGATTTTTGGCTGAGACTTCTGAACCAGTGCTCGCAGTCTATTGAAAGTGTGCCCGATAGATTTCTCTCGCAAAATGATGTCATAGTGAAGATGTTTGGTCTCAGATTCAATTTGAATGACCCTTGCCTGACTAATTGCACCCCCAGGAACTCAGAAAACGCAGCGAAAAGAGCGTGGGATCAACAGGAGAGGAATTACGTAAAAAAATGCACCTGCTGAAAAATGTCGAAAACACGGGTTCTCGTTTTTTGGTTGTAACTTTTGATTCATTGATCGCAGCGTATTGGGACTGCGCCCAATCGATTTCTTTTGCAAAATTACGTCGAAATCGTGCCACAATTGATTTATTCCAGCACTTTTCAGAATCGCGAAAATTTTCGCAAAAAATGCGAAGGGGTAAGCCTTACTTTTTCTTCATTTTTCGACCAAAAATTTTGGGTCTCAGATTCGTTTCGTGTGACTCTTACCTGACTAATTGGACCCCCAGGAACTCAGAAAACGCAGCGAAAAGAGCGTGGGATCAACAGGAGAGAAATTACGAAGGAAAATGCACCTGCTGAAAAATGTCGAAAACACGGGTTCTCGTTTTTTGGTTGTAACTTTTGATTCATTGATCGCAGCGTATCGGGACTGCGCCCAATCGATTTCTTTTGCAAAATTACGTCGGAATCGTGCCACAATTGATTTATTCCAGCACTTTTCAAAATCGCGAAAATTTTCGCAAAAAATGCAAAGGGGTTAGCCTTACTTTTTCTTCATTTTTCGACCAAAAATTTTGGGTCTCAGATTCGTTTCGTATGACTCTTACCTGACTTATTGGACCCCCAGGAACTCAGAAAACGCAGCGAAAAGAGCGTGGAATCAACAGGAGAGAAATTACGAAGGAAAATGCACCTGCTGAAAAATGTCGAAAACACGGGTTCTCGTTTTTTGGCTGTAACTTTTGATTCATTGATCGCAGCGTATTGGGACTGCGCCCAATCGATTTCTTTTGCAAAATTACGTCGGAATCGTTCCACAATTGATTTATTCCAGCACTTTTCAAAATCGCGAAAATTTTCGCAAAAAATGCAAAGGGGTTAGCCTTACTTTTTCTTCATTTTTCGACCAAAAATTTTGGGTCTCAGATTCGTTTCGTATGACTCTTACCTGACTAATTGGACCCCCAGGAACTCAGAAAACGCAGCGAAAAGAGCGTGGGATCAACAGGAGAGAAATTACGAAGGAAAATGCACCTGCTGAAAAATGTCGAAAACACGGGTTCTCGTTTTTTGGTTGTAACTTTTGATTCATTGATCGCAGCGTATTGGGACTGCGCCCAATCGATTTCTTTTGCAAAATTACGTCGGAATCGTGCCACAATTGATTTATTCCAGCACTTTTCAAAATCGCGAAAATTTTCGCAAAAAATGCAAAGGGGTTAGCCTTACTTTTTCGTCATTTTTCGACCAATAGTTTTGGGTCTCAGATTCGTTTTGTATGACTCCTACCTGACTAATTGGACCCCCAGGAACTCAGAAAACGCAGCGAAAAGAGCGTGGAATCAACAGGAGAGAAATTACGAAGGAACATGCACCTGCTGAAAAATGTCAAAAACACGGGTTCTCGTTTTTTGGTGGTAACTTTTGATTCATTGATCGCAGCGTATTGGGACTGCGCCCAATCGATTTCTTTTGCAAAATTACGTCGGAATCGTGCCACAATTGATTTATTCCAGCACTTTTCAAAATCGCGAAAATTTTCGCAAAAAATGCAAAGGGGTTAGCCTTACTTTTTCTTCATTTTTCGACCAAAAATTTTGGGTCTCAGATTCGTTTCGTATGACTCTTACCTGACTAATTGGACCCCCAGGAACTCAGAAAACGCAGCGAAAAGAGCGTGGGATCAACAGGCGAGAAATTACGAAGGAAAACGCACCTGCTGAAAAATGTCGAAAACACGGGTTCTCGTTTTTTGGTTGTAACTTTTGATTCATTGATCGCAGCGTATTGGGACTGCGCCCAATCGATTTCTTTTGCAAAATTACGTCGAAATCGTGCCACAATTGATTTATTCCAGCACTTTTCAGAATCGCGAAAATTTTCGCAAAAAATGCAAAGGGGTAAGCCTTACTTTTTCTTCATTTTTCGACCAAAAATTTTGGGTCTCAGATTCGTTTCGTGTGACTCTTACCTGACTAATTGGACCCCCAGGAACTCAGAAAACGCAGCGAAAAGAGCGTGGGATCAACAGGAGAGAAATTACGAAGGAAAATGCACCTGCTGAAAAATGTCGAAAACACGGGTTCTCGTTTTTTGGTTGTAACTTTTGATTCATTGATCGCAGCGTATCGGGACTGCGCCCAATCGATTTCTTTTGCAAAATTACGTCGGAATCGTGCCACAATTGATTTATTCCAGCACTTTTCAAAATCGCGAAAATTTTCGCAAAAAATGCAAAGGGGTTAGCCTTACTTTTTCTTCATTTTTCGACCAAAAATTTTGGGTCTCAGATTCGTTTCGTATGACTCTTACCTGACTTATTGGACCCCCAGGAACTCAGAAAACGCAGCGAAAAGAGCGTGGAATCAACAGGAGAGAAATTACGAAGGAAAATGCACCTGCTGAAAAATGTCGAAAACACGGGTTCTCGTTTTTTGGTTGTAACTTTTGATTCATTGATCGCAGCGTATTGGGACTGCGCCCAATCGATTTCTTTTGCAAAATTACGTCGGAATCGTGCCACAATTGATTTATTCCAGCACTTTTCAAAATCGCGAAAATTTTCGCAAAAAATGCAAAGGGGTTAGCCTTACTTTTTCTTCATTTTTCGACCAAAAATTTTGGGTCTCAGATTCGTTTCGTATGACTCTTACCTGACTAATTGGACCCCCAGGAACTCAGAAAACGCAGCGAAAAGAGCGTGGGATCAACAGGCGAGAAATTACGAAGGAAAACGCACCTGCTGAAAAATGTCGAAAACACGGGTTCTCGTTTTTTGGTTGTAACTTTTGATTCATTGATCGCAGCGTATTGGGACTGCGCCCAATCGATTTCTTTTGCAAAATTACGTCGAAATCGTGCCACAATTGATTTATTCCAGCACTTTTCAGAATCGCGAAAATTTTCGCAAAAAATGCAAAGGGGTAAGCCTTACTTTTTCTTCATTTTTCGACCAAAAATTTTGGGTCTCAGATTCGTTTCGTGTGACTCTTACCTGACTAATTGGACCCCCAGGAACTCAGAAAACGCAGCGAAAAGAGCGTGGGATCAACAGGAGAGAAATTACGAAGGAAAATGCACCTGCTGAAAAATGTCGAAAACACGGGTTCTCGTTTTTTGGTTGTAACTTTTGATTCATTGATCGCAGCGTATCGGGACTGCGCCCAATCGATTTCTTTTGCAAAATTACGTCGGAATCGTGCCACAATTGATTTATTCCAGCACTTTTCAAAATCGCGAAAATTTTCGCAAAAAATGCAAAGGGGTTAGCCTTACTTTTTCTTCATTTTTCGACCAAAAATTTTGGGTCTCAGATTCGTTTCGTATGACTCTTACCTGACTTATTGGACCCCCAGGAACTCAGAAAACGCAGCGAAAAGAGCGTGGAATCAACAGGAGAGAAATTACGAAGGAAAATGCACCTGCTGAAAAATGTCGAAAACACGGGTTCTCGTTTTTTGGCTGTAACTTTTGATTCATTGATCGCAGCGTATTGGGACTGCGCCCAATCGATTTCTTTTGCAAAATTACGTCGGAATCGTTCCACAATTGATTTATTCCAGCACTTTTCAAAATCGCGAAAATTTTCGCAAAAAATGCAAAGGGGTTAGCCTTACTTTTTCTTCATTTTTCGACCAAAAATTTTGGGTCTCAGATTCGTTTCGTATGACTCTTACCTGACTAATTGGACCCCCAGGAACTCAGAAAACGCAGCGAAAAGAGCGTGGAATCAACAGGAGAGAAATTACGAAGGAAAATGCACCTGCTGAAAAATGTCGAAAACACGGGTTCTCGTTTTTTGGTTGTAACTTTTGATTCATTGATCGCAGCGTATTGGGACTGCGCCCAATCGATTTCTTTTGCAAAATTACGTCGGAATCGTGCCACAATTGATTTATTCCAGCACTTTTCAAAATCGCGAAAATTTTCGCAAAAAATGCAAAGGGGTTAGCCTTACTTTTTCTTCATTTTTCGACCAAAAATTTTGGGTCTCAGATTCGTTTCGTATGACTCTTACCTGACTAATTGGACCCCCAGGAACTCAGAAAACGCAGCGAAAAGAGCGTGGGATCAACAGGAGAGAAATTACGAAGGAAAATGCACCTGCTGAAAAATGTCGAAAACACGGGTTCTCGTTTTTTGGTGGTAACTTTTGATTCATTGATCGCAGCGTATTGGGACTGCGCCCAATCGATTTCTTTTGCAAAATTACGTCGGAATCGTGCCACAATTGATTTATTCCAGCACTTTTCAAAATCGCGAAAATTTTCGCAAAAAATGCAAAGGGGTTAGCCTTACTTTTTCGTCATTTTTCGACCAATAGTTTTGGGTCTCAGATTCGTTTTGTATGACTCCTACCTGACTAATTGGACCCCCAGGAACTCAGAAAACGCAGCGAAAAGAGCGTGGAATCAACAGGAGAGAAATTACGAAGGAACATGCACCTGCTGAAAAATGTCAAAAACACGGGTTCTCGTTTTTTGGTGGTAACTTTTGATTCATTGATCGCAGCGTATCGGGACTGCGCCCAATCGATTTCTTTTGCAAAATTACGTCAAAATCGTGCCACAATTGATTTATTCCAGCACTTTTCAGAATCGCGAAAATTTTCGCAAAAAATGCAAAGGGGTAAGCCTTACTTTTTCTTCATTTTTCGACCAAAAATTTTGGGTCTCAGATTCGTTTCGTGTGACTCTTACCTGACTAATTGGACCCCCAGGAACTCAGAAAACGCAGCGAAAAGAGCGTGGGATCAACAGGAGAGAAATTACGAAGGAAAATGCACCTGCTGAAAAATGTCGAAAACACGGGTTCTCGTTTTTTGGTTGTAACTTTTGATTCATTGATCGCAGCGTATCGGGACTGCGCCCAATCGATTTCTTTTGCAAAATTACGTCGGAATCGTGCCACAATTGATTTATTCCAGCACTTTTCAAAATCGCGAAAATTTTCGCAAAAAATGCAAAGGGGTTAGCCTTACTTTTTCTTCATTTTTCGACCAAAAATTTTGGGTCTCAGATTCGTTTCGTATGACTCTTACCTGACTTATTGGACCCCCAGGAACTCAGAAAACGCAGCGAAAAGAGCGTGGAATCAACAGGAGAGAAATTACGAAGGAAAATGCACCTGCTGAAAAATGTCGAAAACACGGGTTCTCGTTTTTTGGTTGTAACTTTTGATTCATTGATCGCAGCGTATTGGGACTGCGCCCAATCGATTTCTTTTGCAAAATTACGTCGGAATCGTGCCACAATTGATTTATTCCAGCACTTTTCAAAATCGCGAAAATTTTCGCAAAAAATGCAAAGGGGTTAGCCTTACTTTTTCGTCATTTTTCGACCAATAGTTTTGGGTCTCAGATTCGTTTTGTATGACTCCTACCTGACTAATTGGACCCCCAGGAACTCAGAAAACGCAGCGAAAAGAGCGTGGAATCAACAGGAGAGAAATTACGAAGGAACATGCACCTGCTGAAAAATGTCAAAAACACGGGTTCTCGTTTTTTGGTGGTAACTTTTGATTCATTGATCGCAGCGTATTGGGACTGCGCCCAATCGATTTCTTTTGCAAAATTACGTCGGAATCGTGCCACAATTGATTTATTCCAGCACTTTTCAAAATCGCGAAAATTTTCGCAAAAAATGCAAAGGGGTTAGCCTTACTTTTTCTTCATTTTTCGACCAAAAATTTTGGGTCTCAGATTCGTTTCGTATGACTCTTACCTGACTAATTGGACCCCCAGGAACTCAGAAAACGCAGCGAAAAGAGCGTGGGATCAACAGGCGAGAAATTACGAAGGAAAACGCACCTGCTGAAAAATGTCGAAAACACGGGTTCTCGTTTTTTGGTTGTAACTTTTGATTCATTGATCGCAGCGTATTGGGACTGCGCCCAATCGATTTCTTTTGCAAAATTACGTCGAAATCGTGCCACAATTGATTTATTCCAGCACTTTTCAGAATCGCGAAAATTTTCGCAAAAAATGCAAAGGGGTAAGCCTTACTTTTTCTTCATTTTTCGACCAAAAATTTTGGGTCTCAGATTCGTTTCGTGTGACTCTTACCTGACTAATTGGACCCCCAGGAACTCAGAAAACGCAGCGAAAAGAGCGTGGGATCAACAGGAGAGAAATTACGAAGGAAAATGCACCTGCTGAAAAATGTCGAAAACACGGGTTCTCGTTTTTTGGTTGTAACTTTTGATTCATTGATCGCAGCGTATCGGGACTGCGCCCAATCGATTTCTTTTGCAAAATTACGTCGGAATCGTGCCACAATTGATTTATTCCAGCACTTTTCAAAATCGCGAAAATTTTCGCAAAAAATGCAAAGGGGTTAGCCTTACTTTTTCTTCATTTTTCGACCAAAAATTTTGGGTCTCAGATTCGTTTCGTATGACTCTTACCTGACTTATTGGACCCCCAGGAACTCAGAAAACGCAGCGAAAAGAGCGTGGAATCAACAGGAGAGAAATTACGAAGGAAAATGCACCTGCTGAAAAATGTCGAAAACACGGGTTCTCGTTTTTTGGTTGTAACTTTTGATTCATTGATCGCAGCGTATTGGGACTGCGCCCAATCGATTTCTTTTGCAAAATTACGTCGGAATCGTGCCACAATTGATTTATTCCAGCACTTTTCAAAATCGCGAAAATTTTCGCAAAAAATGCAAAGGGGTTAGCCTTACTTTTTCTTCATTTTTCGACCAAAAATTTTGGGTCTCAGATTCGTTTCGTATGACTCTTACCTGACTAATTGGACCCCCAGGAACTCAGAAAACGCAGCGAAAAGAGCGTGGGATCAACAGGCGAGAAATTACGAAGGAAAACGCACCTGCTGAAAAATGTCGAAAACACGGGTTCTCGTTTTTTGGTTGTAACTTTTGATTCATTGATCGCAGCGTATTGGGACTGCGCCCAATCGATTTCTTTTGCAAAATTACGTCGAAATCGTGCCACAATTGATTTATTCCAGCACTTTTCAGAATCGCGAAAATTTTCGCAAAAAATGCAAAGGGGTAAGCCTTACTTTTTCTTCATTTTTCGACCAAAAATTTTGGGTCTCAGATTCGTTTCGTGTGACTCTTACCTGACTAATTGGACCCCCAGGAACTCAGAAAACGCAGCGAAAAGAGCGTGGGATCAACAGGAGAGAAATTACGAAGGAAAATGCACCTGCTGAAAAATGTCGAAAACACGGGTTCTCGTTTTTTGGTTGTAACTTTTGATTCATTGATCGCAGCGTATCGGGACTGCGCCCAATCGATTTCTTTTGCAAAATTACGTCGGAATCGTGCCACAATTGATTTATTCCAGCACTTTTCAAAATCGCGAAAATTTTCGCAAAAAATGCAAAGGGGTTAGCCTTACTTTTTCTTCATTTTTCGACCAAAAATTTTGGGTCTCAGATTCGTTTCGTATGACTCTTACCTGACTTATTGGACCCCCAGGAACTCAGAAAACGCAGCGAAAAGAGCGTGGAATCAACAGGAGAGAAATTACGAAGGAAAATGCACCTGCTGAAAAATGTCGAAAACACGGGTTCTCGTTTTTTGGCTGTAACTTTTGATTCATTGATCGCAGCGTATTGGGACTGCGCCCAATCGATTTCTTTTGCAAAATTACGTCGGAATCGTTCCACAATTGATTTATTCCAGCACTTTTCAAAATCGCGAAAATTTTCGCAAAAAATGCAAAGGGGTTAGCCTTACTTTTTCTTCATTTTTCGACCAAAAATTTTGGGTCTCAGATTCGTTTCGTATGACTCTTACCTGACTAATTGGACCCCCAGGAACTCAGAAAACGCAGCGAAAAGAGCGTGGAATCAACAGGAGAGAAATTACGAAGGAAAATGCACCTGCTGAAAAATGTCGAAAACACGGGTTCTCGTTTTTTGGTTGTAACTTTTGATTCATTGATCGCAGCGTATTGGGACTGCGCCCAATCGATTTCTTTTGCAAAATTACGTCGGAATCGTGCCACAATTGATTTATTCCAGCACTTTTCAAAATCGCGAAAATTTTCGCAAAAAATGCAAAGGGGTTAGCCTTACTTTTTCTTCATTTTTCGACCAAAAATTTTGGGTCTCAGATTCGTTTCGTATGACTCTTACCTGACTAATTGGACCCCCAGGAACTCAGAAAACGCAGCAAAAAGAGCGTGGAATCAACAGGAGAGAAATTACGAAGGAAAATGCACCTGCTGAAAAATGTCGAAAACACGGGTTCTCGTTTTTTGGTTGTAACTTTTGATTCATTGATCGCAGCGTATTGGGACTGCGCCCAATCGATTTCTTTTGCAAAATTACGTCGGAATCGTGCCACAATTGATTTATGCCAGCACTTTTCAAAATCGCGAAAATTTTCGCAAAAAATGCAAAGGGGTTAGCCTTACTTTTTCTTCATTTTTCGACCAAAAATTTTGGGTCTCAGATTCGTTTCGTATGACTCTTACCTGACTAATTGGACCCCCAGGAACTCAGAAAACGCAGCGAAAAGAGCGTGGGATCAACAGGCGAGAAATTACGAAGGAAGACGCACCTGCTGAAAAATGTCGAAAACACGGGTTCTCGTTTTTTGGTTGTAACTTTTGATTCATTGATCGCAGCGTATTGGGACTGCGCCCAATCAATTTTTTTTGCAAAATTACGTCGGAATCGTGCCACAATTGATTTATTCCAGCACTTTTCAAAATCGCGAAAATTTTCGCAAAAAATGCAAAGGGGTTAGCCTTACTTTTTCTTCATTTTTCGACCAAAAATTTTGGGTCTCAGATTCGTTTCGTATGACTCTTACCTGACTAATAGGACCCCCAGGAACTCAGAAAACGCAGCGAAAAGAGCGTGGAATCAACAGGAGAGAAATTACGAAGGAAAATGCACCTGCTGAAAAATGTCGAAAACACGGGTTCTCGTTTTTTGGTTGTAACTTTTGATTCATTGATCGCAGCGTATTGGGACTGCGCCCAATCGATTTCTTTTGCATAATTACGTCGGAATCGTGCCACAATTGATTTATTCCATCACTTTTCAAAATCGCGAAAATTTTCGCGGAAAATGCAAAGGGGTTAGCCTTACTTTTTCTTCATTTTTCGACCAAAAATTTTGGGTCTCAGATTCGTTTCGTATGACTCTTACCTGACTAATTGGACCTCCACGAACTCAGAAAACGCAGCGAAAAGAGCGTGGGATCAACAGGAGAGAAATTACGAAGGAAAATGCACCTGCTAAAAATGTCGAAAACACGGGTTCTCGTTTTTTGGTTGTAACTTTTGATTCATTGATCGCAGCGTATTGGGACTGCGCCCAATCGATTTCTTTTGCAAAATTACGTCGGAATCGTGCCACAATTGATTTATTCCAGCACTTTTCAAAATCGCGAAAATTTTCGCAAAAAATGCAAAGGGGTTAGCCTTACTTTTTCTTCATTTTTCGACCAAAAATTTTGGGTCTCAGATTCGTTTCGTATGACTCTTACCTGACTAATAGGACCCCCAGGAACTCAGAAAACGCAGCGAAAAGAGCGTGGAATCAACAGGAGAGAAATTACGAAGGAAAATGCACCTGCTGAAAAATGTCGAAAACACGGGTTCTCGTTTTTTGGTTGTAACTTTTGATTCATTGATCGCAGCGTATTGGGACTGCGCCCAATCGATTTCTTTTGCATAATTACGTCGGAATCGTGCCACAATTGATTTATTCCATCACTTTTCAAAATCGCGAAAATTTTCGCGAAAAATGCAAAGTTAGCCTTACTTTTTCTTCATTTTTCGACCAAAAATTTTGGGTCTCAGATTCGTTTCGTATGACTCTTACCTGACTAATTGGACCCCCAGGAACTCAGAAAACGCAGCGAAAAGAGCGTGGGATCAACAGGAGAGAAATTACGAAGGAAAATGCACCTGCTGAAAAATGTCGAAAACACGGGTTCTCGTTTTTTGGTTGTAACTTTTGATTCATTGATCGCAGCGTATCGGGACTGCGCCCAATCGATTTCTTTTGCAAAATTACGTCGGAATCGTGCCACAATTGATTTATTCCAGCACTTTTCAAAATCGCGAAAATTTTCGCAAAAAATGCAAAGGGGTTAGCCTTACTTTTTCTTCATTTTTCGACCAAAAATTTTGGGTCTCAGATTCGTTTCGTATGACTCTTACCTGACTTATTGGACCCCCAGGAACTCAGAAAACGCAGCGAAAAGAGCGTGGAATCAACAGGAGAGAAATTACGAAGGAAAATGCACCTGCTGAAAAATGTCGAAAACACGGGTTCTCGTTTTTTGGCTGTAACTTTTGATTCATTGATCGCAGCGTATTGGGACTGCGCCCAATCGATTTCTTTTGCAAAATTACGTCGGAATCGTTCCACAATTGATTTATTCCAGCACTTTTCAAAATCGCGAAAATTTTCGCAAAAAATGCAAAGGGGTTAGCCTTACTTTTTCTTCATTTTTCGACCAAAAATTTTGGGTCTCAGATTCGTTTCGTATGACTCTTACCTGACTAATTGGACCCCCAGGAACTCAGAAAACGCAGCGAAAAGAGCGTGGAATCAACAGGAGAGAAATTACGAAGGAAAATGCACCTGCTGAAAAATGTCGAAAACACGGGTTCTCGTTTTTTGGTTGTAACTTTTGATTCATTGATCGCAGCGTATTGGGACTGCGCCCAATCGATTTCTTTTGCAAAATTACGTCGGAATCGTGCCACAATTGATTTATTCCAGCACTTTTCAAAATCGCGAAAATTTTCGCAAAAAATGCAAAGGGGTTAGCCTTACTTTTTCTTCATTTTTCGACCAAAAATTTTGGGTCTCAGATTCGTTTCGTATGACTCTTACCTGACTAATTGGACCCCCAGGAACTCAGAAAACGCAGCAAAAAGAGCGTGGAATCAACAGGAGAGAAATTACGAAGGAAAATGCACCTGCTGAAAAATGTCGAAAACACGGGTTCTCGTTTTTTGGTTGTAACTTTTGATTCATTGATCGCAGCGTATTGGGACTGCGCCCAATCGATTTCTTTTGCAAAATTACGTCGGAATCGTGCCACAATTGATTTATGCCAGCACTTTTCAAAATCGCGAAAATTTTCGCAAAAAATGCAAAGGGGTTAGCCTTACTTTTTCTTCATTTTTCGACCAAAAATTTTGGGTCTCAGATTCGTTTCGTATGACTCTTACCTGACTAATTGGACCCCCAGGAACTCAGAAAACGCAGCGAAAAGAGCGTGGGATCAACAGGCGAGAAATTACGAAGGAAAACGCACCTGCTGAAAAATGTCGAAAACACGGGTTCTCGTTTTTTGGTTGTAACTTTTGATTCATTGATCGCAGCGTATTGGGACTGCGCCCAATCAATTTTTTTTGCAAAATTACGTCGGAATCGTGCCACAATTGATTTATTCCAGCACTTTTCAAAATCGCGAAAATTTTCGCAAAAAATGCAAAGGGGTTAGCCTTACTTTTTCTTCATTTTTCGACCAAAAATTTTGGGTCTCAGATTCGTTTCGTATGACTCTTACCTGACTAATAGGACCCCCAGGAACTCAGAAAACGCAGCGAAAAGAGCGTGGAATCAACAGGAGAGAAATTACGAAGGAAAATGCACCTGCTGAAAAATGTCGAAAACACGGGTTCTCGTTTTTTGGTTGTAACTTTTGATTCATTGATCGCAGCGTATTGGGACTGCGCCCAATCGATTTCTTTTGCATAATTACGTCGGAATCGTGCCACAATTGATTTATTCCATCACTTTTCAAAATCGCGAAAATTTTCGCGGAAAATGCAAAGGGGTTAGCCTTACTTTTTCTTCATTTTTCGACCAAAAATTTTGGGTCTCAGATTCGTTTCGTATGACTCTTACCTGACTAATTGGACCTCCACGAACTCAGAAAACGCAGCGAAAAGAGCGTGGGATCAACAGGAGAGAAATTACGAAGGAAAATGCACCTGCTAAAAATGTCGAAAACACGGGTTCTCGTTTTTTGGTTGTAACTTTTGATTCATTGATCGCAGCGTATTGGGACTGCGCCCAATCGATTTCTTTTGCAAAATTACGTCGGAATCGTGCCACAATTGATTTATTCCAGCACTTTTCAAAATCGCGAAAATTTTCGCAAAAAATGCAAAGGGGTTAGCCTTACTTTTTCTTCATTTTTCGACCAAAAATTTTGGGTCTCAGATTCGTTTCGTATGACTCTTACCTGACTAATAGGACCCCCAGGAACTCAGAAAACGCAGCGAAAAGAGCGTGGAATCAACAGGAGAGAAATTACGAAGGAAAATGCACCTGCTGAAAAATGTCGAAAACACGGGTTCTCGTTTTTTGGTTGTAACTTTTGATTCATTGATCGCAGCGTATTGGGACTGCGCCCAATCGATTTCTTTTGCATAATTACGTCGGAATCGTGCCACAATTGATTTATTCCATCACTTTTCAAAATCGCGAAAATTTTCGCGAAAAATGCAAAGTTAGCCTTACTTTTTCTTCATTTTTCGACCAAAAATTTTGGGTCTCAGATTCGTTTCGTATGACTCTTACCTGACTAATTGGACCCCCAGGAACTCAGAAAACGCAGCGAAAAGAGCGTGGGATCAACAGGAGAGAAATTACAAAGGAAAATGCACCTGCTGAAAAATGTCGAAAACACGGGTTCTCGTTTTTTGGTTGTAACTTTTGATTCATTGATCGCAGCGTATTGGGACTGCGCCAAATCGATTTCTTTTGCAAAATTACGTCGGAATCGTGCCACAATTGATTTATTCCAGCACTTTTCAAAATCGCGAAAATTTTCGCAAAAAATGCAAAGGGGTTAGCCTTACTTTTTCTTCATTTTTCGACCAAAAATTTTGGGTCTCAGATTCGTTTCGTATGACTCTTACCTGACTAATTGGACCCCCAGGAACTCAGAAAACGCAGCGAAAAGAGCGTGGAATCAACAGGAGAGAAATTACGAAGGAAAATGCACCTGCTGAAAAATGTCAAAAACACGGGTTCTCGTTTTTTGGTGGTAACTTTTGATTCATTGATCGCAGCGTATTGGGACTGCGCCCAATCGATTTCTTTTGCAAAATTACGTCGGAATCGTGCCACAATTGATTTATTCCAGCACTTTTCAAAATCGCGAAAATTTTCGCAAAAAATGCAAAGGGGTTAGCCTTACTTTTTCTTCATTTTTCGACCAAAAATTTTGGGTCTCAGATTCGTTTCGTATGACTCTTACCTGACTAATAGGACCCCCAGGAACTCAGAAAACGCAGCGAAAAGAGCGTGGAATCAACAGGAGAGAAATTACGAAGGAAAATGCACCTGCTGAAAAATGTCGAAAACACGGGTTCTCGTTTTTTGGTTGTAACTTTTGATTCATTGATCGCAGCGTATTGGGACTGCGCCCAATCGATTTCTTTTGCATAATTACGTCGGAATCGTGCCACAATTGATTTATTCCATCACTTTTCAAAATCGCGAAAATTTTCGCAAAAAATGCAAAGGGGTTAGCCTTACTTTTTCTTCATTTTTCGACCAAAAATTTTGGGTCTCAGATTCGTTTCGTATGACTCTTACCCGACTAATTGGACCCCCAGGAACTCAGAAAACGCAGCGAAAAGAGCGTGGAATCAACAGGAGAGAAATTACGAAGGAAAATGCACCTGCTGAAAAATGTCGAAAACACGGGTTCTCGTTTTTTGGTTGTAACTTTTGATTCATTGATCGCAGCGTATTGGGACTGTGCCCAATCGATTTCTTTTGCAAAATTACGTCGGAATCGTGCCACGATTGATTTATTCCATCACTTTTCGAAATCGCGAAAATTTTCGCAAAAAATGCAAAGGGGTTAGCCTTACTTTTTCTTCATTTTTCGACCAAAAATTTTGGGTCTCAGATTCGTTTCGGATGACTCTTACCTGACTAATTGGACCCCCAGGAACTCAGAAAACGCAGCGAAAAAAGCGTGGAATCAACAGGAGAGAAATTACGAAGGAAAATGCACCTGCCGGAAAATGTCGAAAACACGTGTTCTCGTTTTTTGGTTGTAACTTTTGATTCATTGATCGCAGCGTATTGGGACTGCGCCCAATCGATTTCTTTTGCAAAACTACGTCAGAATCGTGCCACAATTGATTTATTCCAGCACTTTTCAAAATCGCGAAAATTTTCGCAAAAAATGCAAAGGGGTTAGCCTTACTTTTTCTTCATTTTTCGACCAAAAATTTTGGGTCTCAGATTCGTTTCGTATGACTCTTACCTGACTAATTGGACCTCCACGAACTCAGAAAACGCAGCGAAAAGAGCGTGGGATCAACAGGAGAGAAATTACGAAGGAAAATGCACCTGCTAAAAATGTCGAAAACACGGGTTCTCGTTTTTTGGTTGTAACTTTTGATTCATTGATCGCAGCGTATTGGGACTGCGCCCAATCGATTTCTTTTGCAAAATTACGTCGGAATCGTGCCACAATTGATTTATTCCAGCACTTTTCAAAATCGCGAAAATTTTCGCAAAAAATGCAAAGGGGTTAGCCTTACTTTTTCTTCATTTTTCGACCAAAAATTTTGGGTCTCAGATTCGTTTCGTATGACTCTTACCTGACTAATTGGACCTCCACGAACTCAAAAAACGCAGCGAAAAGAGCGTGGGATCAACAGGAGAGAAATTACGAAGGAAAATGCACCTGCTAAAAATGTCGAAAACACGGGTTCTCGTTTTTTGGTTGTAACTTTTGATTCATTGATCGCAGCGTATTGGGACTGCGCCCAATCGATTTCTTTTGCAAAATTACGTCGGAATCGTGCCACAATTGATTTATTCCAGCACTTTTCAAAATCGCGAAAATTTTCGCAAAAAATGCAAAGGGGTTAGCCTTACTTTTTCCTCATTTTTCGACCAAAAATTTTGGGTCTCAGATTCGTTTCGTATGACTCTTACCTGACTTATTGGACCCCCAGGAACTCAGAAAACGCAGCGAAAAGAGCGTGGAATCAACAGGAGAGAAATTACGAAGGAAAATGCACCTGCTGAAAAATGTCGAAAACACGGGTTCTCGTTTTTTGGCTGTAACTTTTGATTCATTGATCGCAGCGTATTGGGACTGCGCCCAATCGATTTTTTTTGCAAAATTACGTCGGAATCGTTCCACAATTGATTTATTCCAGCACTTTTCAAAATCGCGAAAATTTTCGCAAAAAATGCAAAGGGGTTAGCCTTACTTTTTCTTCATTTTTCGACCAAAAATTTTGGGTCTCAGATTCGTTTCGTATGACTCTTACCTGACTAATTGGACCCCCAGGAACTCAGAAAACGCAGCGAAAATAGCGTGGGATCAACAGGAGAGAAATTACGAAGGAAAATGCACCTGCTGAAAAATGTCGAAAACACGGGTTCTCGTTTTTTGGTTGTAACTTTTGATTCATTGATCGCAGCGTATTGGGACTGCGCCCAATCGATTTCTTTTGCAAAATTACGTCGGAATCGTGCCACAATTGATTCATTCCAGCACTTTTCAAAATCGCAGAAATTTTCGCAAAAAATGCAAAGGGGTTAGCCTTACTTATTCTTCATTTTTCGACCAAAAATTTTGGGTCTCAGATTCGTTTCGTATGACTCTTACCTGACTAATTGGACCCCCAGGAACTCAGAAAACGCAGCGAAAAGAGCGTGGAATCAACAGGAGAGAAATTACGAAGGAAAATGCACCTGCTGAAAAATGTCAAAAACACGGGTTCTCGTTTTTTGGTGGTAACTTTTGATTCATTGATCGCAGCGTATTGGGACTGCGCCCAATCGATTTCTTCTGCAAAATTACGTCGGAATCGTGCCACAATTGATTTATTCCAGCACTTTTCAAAATCGCGAAAATTTTCGCAAAAAATGCAAAGGGGTTAGCCTTACTTTTTCTTCATTTTTCGACCAAAAATTTTGGGTCTCAGATTCGTTTCGTATGACTCTTACCTGACTAATTGGACCCCCAGGAACTCAGAAAACGCAGCAAAAAGAGCGTGGAATCAACAGGAGAGAAATTACGAAGGAAAATGCACCTGCTGAAAAATGTCGAAAACACGGGTTCTCGTTTTTTGGTTGTAACTTTTGATTCATTGATCGCAGCGTATTGGGACTGCGCCCAATCGATTTCTTTTGCAAAATTACGTCGGAATCGTGCCACAATTGATTTATTCCAGCACTTTTCAAAATCGCGAAAATTTTCGCAAAAAATGCAAAGGGGTTAGCCTTACTTTTTCTTCATTTTTCGACCAAAAATTTTGGGTCTCAGATTCGTTTCGTATGACTCTTACCTGACTAATTGGACCTCCACGAACTCAAAAAACGCAGCGAAAAGAGCGTGGGATCAACAGGAGAGAAATTACGAAGGAAAATGCACCTGCTGAAAAATGTCAAAAACACGGGTTCTCGTTTTTTGGTGGTAACTTTTGATTCATTGATCGCAGCGTATTGGGACTGCGCCCAATCGATTTCTTCTGCAAAATTACGTCGGAATCGTGCCACAATTGATTTATTCCAGCACTTTTCAAAATCGCGAAAATTTTCGCAAAAAATGCAAAGGGGTTAGCCTTACTTTTTCTTCATTTTTCGACCAAAAATTTTGGGTCTCAGATTCGTTTCGTATGACTCTTACCTGACTAATTGGACCCCCAGGAACTCAGAAAACGCAGCGAAAAGAGCGTGGGATCAACAGGCGAGAAATTACGAAGGAAAACGCACCTGCTGAAAAATGTCGAAAACACGGGTTCTCGTTTTTTGGTTGTAACTTTTGATTCATTGATCGCAGCGTATTGGGACTGCGCCCAATCAATTTTTTTTGCAAAATTACGTCGGAATCGTGCCACAATTGATTTATTCCAGCACTTTTCAAAATCGCGAAAATTTTCGCAAAAAATGCAAAGGGGTTAGCCTTACTTTTTCTTCATTTTTCGACCAAAAATTTTGGGTCTCAGATTCGTTTCGTATGACTCTTACCTGACTAATAGGACCCCCAGGAACTCAGAAAACGCAGCGAAAAGAGCGTGGAATCAACAGGAGAGAAATTACGAAGGAAAATGCACCTGCTGAAAAATGTCGAAAACACGGGTTCTCGTTTTTTGGTTGTAACTTTTGATTCATTGATCGCAGCGTATTGGGACTGCGCCCAATCGATTTCTTTTGCATAATTACGTCGGAATCGTGCCACAATTGATTTATTTCATCACTTTTCAAAATCGCGAAAATTTTCGCGGAAAATGCAAAGGGGTTAGCCTTACTTTTTCTTCATTTTTCGACCAGAAATTTTGGGTCTCAGATTCGTTTCGTATGACTCTCACCTGACTAATTGGACCTCCACGAACTCAGAAAACGCAGCGAAAAGAGCGTGGGATCAACAGGAGAGAAATTACGAAGGAAAATGCACCTGCTAAAAATGTCGAAAACACGGGTTCTCGTTTTTTGGTTGTAACTTTTGATTCATTGATCGCAGCGTATTGGGACTGCGCCCAATCGATTTCTTTTGCAAAATTACGTCGGAATCGTGCCACAATTGATTTATTCCAGCACTTTTCAAAATCGCGAAAATTTTCGCAAAAAATGCAAAGGGGTTAGCCTTACTTTTTCTTCATTTTTCGACCAAAAATTTTGGGTCTCAGATTCGTTTCGTATGACTCTTACCTGACTAATAGGACCCCCAGGAACTCAGAAAACGCAGCGAAAAGAGCGTGGAATCAACAGGAGAGAAATTACGAAGGAAAATGCACCTGCTGAAAAATGTCGAAAACACGGGTTCTCGTTTTTTGGTTGTAACTTTTGATTCATTGATCGCAGCGTATTGGGACTGCGCCCAATCGATTTCTTTTGCATAATTACGTCGGAATCGTGCCACAATTGATTTATTCCATCACTTTTCAAAATCGCGAAAATTTTCGCGGAAAATGCAAAGTTAGCCTTACTTTTTCTTCATTTTTCGACCAAAAATTTTGGGTCTCAGATTCGTTTCGTATGACTCTTACCTGACTAATTGGACCCCCAGGAACTCAGAAAACGCAGCGAAAAGAGCGTGGGATCAACAGGAGAGAAATTACAAAGGAAAATGCACCTGCTGAAAAATGTCGAAAACACGGGTTCTCGTTTTTTGGTTGTAACTTTTGATTCATTGATCGCAGCGTATTGGGACTGCGCCAAATCGATTTCTTTTGCAAAATTACGTCGGAATCGTGCCACAATTGATTTATTCCAGCACTTTTCAAAATCGCGAAAATTTTCGCAAAAAATGCAAAGGGGTTAGCCTTACTTTTTCTTCATTTTTCGACCAAAAATTTTGGGTCTCAGATTCGTTTCGTATGACTCTTACCTGACTAATTGGACCCCCAGGAACTCAGAAAACGCAGCGAAAAGAGCGTGGAATCAACAGAAGAGAAATTACGAAGGAAAATGCACCTGCTGAAAAATGTCAAAAACACGGGTTCTCGTTTTTTGGTGGTAACTTTTGATTCATTGATCGCAGCGTATTGGGACTGCGCCCAATCGATTTCTTTTGCAAAATTACGTCGGAATCGTGCCACAATTGATTTATTCCAGCACTTTTCGAAATCGCAAAAATTTTCGCAAAAAATGCAAAGGGGTTAGCCTTACTTTTTCTTCATTTTTCGACCAAAAATTTTGGGTCTCAGATTCGTTTCGTATGACTCTTACCCGACTAATTGGACCCCCAGGAACTCAGAAAACGCAGCGAAAAGAGCGTGGAATCAACAGGAGAGAAATTACGAAGGAAAATGCACCTGCTGAAAAATGTCGAAAACACGGGTTCTCGTTTTTTGGTTGTAACTTTTGATTCATTGATCGCAGCGTATTGGGACTGTGCCCAATCGATTTCTTTTGCAAAATTACGTCGGAATCGTGCCACAATTGATTTATTCCATCACTTTTCGAAATCGCGAAAATTTTCGCAAAAAATGCAAAGGGGTTAGCCTTACTTTTTCTTCATTTTTCGACCAAAAATTTTGGGTCTCAGATTCGTTTCGGATGACTCTTACCTGACTAATTGGACCCCCAGGAACTCAGAAAACGCAGCGAAAAAAGCGTGGAATCAACAGGAGAGAAATTACGAAGGAAAATGCACCTGCCGGAAAATGTCGAAAACACGTGTTCTCGTTTTTTGGTTGTAACTTTTGATTCATTGATCGCAGCGTATTGGGACTGCGCCCAATCGATTTCTTTTGCAAAACTACGTCAGAATCGTGCCACAATTGATTTATTCCAGCACTTTTCAAAATCGCGAAAATTTTCGCAAAAAATGCAAAGGGGTTAGCCTTACTTTTTCATCATTTTTCGACCAAAAATTTTGGGTCTCAGATTCGTTTCGTATGACTCTTACCTGACTAATTGGACCTCCACGAACTCAGAAAACGCAGCGAAAAGAGCGTGGGATCAACAGGAGAGAAATTACGAAGGAAAATGCACCTGCTAAAAATGTCGAAAACACGGGTTCTCGTTTTTTGGTTGTAACTTTTGATTCATTGATCGCAGCGTATTGGGACTGCGCCCAATCGATTTCTTTTGCAAAATTACGTCGGAATCGTGCCACAATTGATTTATTCCAGCACTTTTCAAAATCGCGAAAATTTTCGCAAAAAATGCAAAGGGGTTAGCCTTACTTTTTCTTCATTTTTCGACCAAAAATTTTGGGTCTCAGATTCGTTTCGTATGACTCTTACCTGACTAATAGGACCCCCAGGAACTCAGAAAACGCAGCGAAAAGAGCGTGGAATCAACAGGAGAGAAATTACGAAGGAAAATGCACCTGCTGAAAAATGTCGAAAACACGGGTTCTCGTTTTTTGGTTGTAACTTTTGATTCATTGATCGCAGCGTATTGGGACTGCGCCCAATCGATTTCTTTTGCATAATTACGTCGGAATCGTGCCACAATTGATTTATTCCATCACTTTTCAAAATCGCGAAAATTTTCGCGGAAAATGCAAAGTTAGCCTTACTTTTTCTTCATTTTTCGACCAAAAATTTTGGGTCTCAGATTCGTTTCGTATGACTCTTACCTGACTAATTGGACCCCCAGGAACTCAGAAAACGCAGCGAAAAGAGCGTGGGATCAACAGGAGAGAAATTACAAAGGAAAATGCACCTGCTGAAAAATGTCGAAAACACGGGTTCTCGTTTTTTGGTTGTAACTTTTGATTCATTGATCGCAGCGTATTGGGACTGCGCCAAATCGATTTCTTTTGCAAAATTACGTCGGAATCGTGCCACAATTGATTTATTCCAGCACTTTTCAAAATCGCGAAAATTTTCGCAAAAAATGCAAAGGGGTTAGCCTTACTTTTTCTTCATTTTTCGACCAAAAATTTTGGGTCTCAGATTCGTTTCGTATGACTCTTACCTGACTAATTGGACCCCCAGGAACTCAGAAAACGCAGCGAAAAGAGCGTGGAATCAACAGGAGAGAAATTACGAAGGAAAATGCACCTGCTGAAAAATGTCAAAAACACGGGTTCTCGTTTTTTGGTGGTAACTTTTGATTCATTGATCGCAGCGTATTGGGACTGCGCCCAATCGATTTCTTTTGCAAAATTACGTCGGAATCGTGCCACAATTGATTTATTCCAGCACTTTTCAAAATCGCGAAAATTTTACGCAAAAAATGCAAAGGGGTTAGCCTTACTTTTTCTTCATTTTTCGACCAAAAATTTTGGGTCTCAGATTCGTTTCGTATGACTCTTACCTGACTAATTGGACCCCCAGGAACTCAGAAAACGCAGCAAAAAGAGCGTGGAATCAACAGGAGAGAAATTACGAAGGAAAATGCACCTGCTGAAAAATGTCGAAAACACGGGTTCTCGTTTTTTGGTTGTAACTTTTGATTCATTGATCGCAGCGTATTGGGACTGCGCCCAATCGATTTCTTTTGCAAAATTACGTCGGAATCGTGCCACAATTGATTTATTTCAGCACTTTTCAAAATCGCGAAAATTTTCGCAAAAAATGCAAAGGGGTTAGCCTTACTTTTTCTTCATTTTTCGACCAAAAATTTTGGGTCTCAGATTCGTTTCGTATGACTCTTACCTGACTAATTGGACCCCCAGGAACTCAGAAAACGCAGCGAAAATAGCGTGGGATCAACAGGAGAGAAATTACGAAGGAAAATGCACCTGCTGAAAAATGTCGAAAACACGGGTTCTCGTTTTTTGGTTGTAACTTTTGATTCATTGATCGCAGCGTATTGGGACTGCGCCCAATCGATTTCTTTTGCAAAATTACGTCGGAATCGTGCCACAATTGATTCATTCCAGCACTTTTCAAAATCGCAGAAATTTTCGCAAAAAATGCAAAGGGGTTAGCCTTACTTATTCTTCATTTTTCGACCAAAAATTTTGGGTCTCAGATTCGTTTCGTATGACTCTTACCTGACTAATTGGACCCCCAGGAACTCAGAAAACGCAGCGAAAAGAGCGTGGAATCAACAGGAGAGAAATTACGAAGGAAAATGCACCTGCTGAAAAATGTCAAAAACACGGGTTCTCGTTTTTTGGTGGTAACTTTTGATTCATTGATCGCAGCGTATTGGGACTGCGCCCAATCGATTTCTTCTGCAAAATTACGTCGGAATCGTGCCACAATTGATTTATTCCAGCACTTTTCAAAATCGCGAAAATTTTCGCAAAAAATGCAAAGGGGTTAGCCTTACTTTTTCTTCATTTTTCGACCAAAAATTTTGGGTCTCAGATTCGTTTCGTATGACTCTTACCTGACTAATTGGACCCCCAGGAACTCAGAAAACGCAGCGAAAAGAGCGTGGAATCAACAGGAGAGAAATTACGAAGGAAAATGCACCTGCTGAAAAATGTCGAAAACACGGGTTCTCGTTTTTTGGTTGTAACTTTTGATTCATTGATCGCAGCGTATTGGGACTGCGCCCAATCGATTTCTTTTGCAAAATTACGTCGGAATCGTGCCACAATTGATTTATTCCAGCACTTTTCAAAATCGCGAAAATTTTCGCAAAAAATGCAAAGGGGTTAGCCTTACTTTTTCTTCATTTTTCGACCAAAAATTTTGGGTCTCAGATTCGTTTCGTATGACTCTTACCTGACTAATTGGACCCCCAGGAACTCAGAAAACGCAGCGAAAAGAGCGTGGGATCAACAGGCGAGAAATTACGAAGGAAAACGCACCTGCTGAAAAATGTCGAAAACACGGGTTCTCGTTTTTTGGTTGTAACTTTTGATTCATTGATCGCAGCGTATTGGGACTGCGCCCAATCAATTTTTTTTGCAAAATTACGTCGGAATCGTGCCACAATTGATTTATTCCAGCACTTTTCAAAATCGCGAAAATTTTCGCAAAAAATGCAAAGGGGTTAGCCTTACTTTTTCTTCATTTTTCGACCAAAAATTTTGGGTCTCAGATTCGTTTCGTATGACTCTTACCTGACTAATAGGACCCCCAGGAACTCAGAAAACGCAGCGAAAAGAGCGTGGGATCAACAGGCGAGAAATTACGAAGGAAAACGCACCTGCTGAAAAATGTCGAAAACACGGGTTCTCGTTTTTTGGTTGTAACTTTTGATTCATTGATCGCAGCGTATTGGGACTGCGCCCAATCAATTTTTTTTGCAAAATTACGTCGGAATCGTGCCACAATTGATTTATTCCAGCACTTTTCAAAATCGCGAAAATTTTCGCAAAAAATGCAAAGGGGTTAGCCTTACTTTTTCTTCATTTTCCGACCAAAAATTTTGGGTCTCAGATTCGTTTCGTATGACTCTTACCTGACTAATTGGACCCCCAGGAACTCAGAAAACGCAGCGAAAAGAGCGTGGAATCAACAGGAGAGAAATTACGAAGGAAAATGCACCTGCTGAAAAATGTCGAAAACACGGGTTCTCGTTTTTTGGTTGTAACTTTTGATTCATTGATCGCAGCGTATTGGGACTGCGCCCAATCGATTTCTTTTGCATAATTACGTCGGAATCGTGCCACAATTGATTTATTCCATCACTTTTCAAAATCGCGAAAATTTTCGCAAAAAATGCAAAGGGGTTAGCCTTACTTTTTCTTCATTTTTCGACCAAAAATTTTGGGTCTCAGATTCGTTTCGTATGACTCTTACCCGACTAATTGGACCCCCAGGAACTCAGAAAACGCAGCGAAAAGAGCGTGGAATCAACAGGAGAGAAATTACGAAGGAAAATGCACCTGCTGAAAAATGTCGAAAACACGGGTTCTCGTTTTTTGGTTGTAACTTTTGATTCATTGATCGCAGCGTATTGGGACTGTGCCCAATCGATTTCTTTTGCAAAATTACGTCGGAATCGTGGCACAATTGATTTATTCCATCACTTTTCGAAATCGCGAAAATTTTCGCAAAAAATGCAAAGGGGTAAGCCTTACTTTTTCTTCATTTTTCGACCAAAAATTTTGGGTCTCAGATTCGTTTCGGATGACTCTTACCTGACTAATTGGACCCCCAGGAACTCAGAAAACGCAGCGAAAAAAGCGTGGAATCAACAGGAGAGAAATTACGAAGGAAAATGCACCTGCCGGAAAATGTCGAAAACACGTGTTCTCGTTTTTTGGTTGTAACTTTTGATTCATTGATCGCAGCGTATTGGGACTGCGCCCAATCGATTTCTTTTGCAAAATTACGTCGGAATCGTGCCACAATTGATTTATGCCAGCACTTTTCAAAATCGCGAAAATTTTCGCAAAAAATGCAAAAGGGTTAGCCTTACTTTTTCTTCATTTTTCGACCACGAATTTTGGGTCTCAGATTCGTTTCGTATGACTCTTACCTGACTAATTGGACCCCCAGAAACTCAGAAAACGCAGCGAAAAGAGCGTGGGATCAACAGGGGAGAAATTACGAAGGAAAATGCACCTGCTGAAAAATGTCGAAAACGCGGGTTCTCGTTTTTTGGCTGTGACTTTTGATTCATTGATCGCAGCGTATTGGGACTGCGCCCAATCGATTTCTTTTGCAAAATTACGTCGGAATCGTGCCACAATTGATTTATTCCAGCACTTTTCAAAATCGCGAAAATTTTCGCAAAAAATGCAAAGGGGTTAGCCTCACTTTTTCTTTATTTTTCGACCAAAAATTTTGGGTCTCAGATTCGTTTCGTATGACTCTTACCTGACTAATTGGACCCCCAGGAACTCAGAAAACGCAGCGAAAAGAGCGTGGGATCAACAGGAGAGAAATTACGAAGGAAAATGCACCTGCTGAAAAACGTCGAAAACACGGGTTCTCGTTTTTTGGCTGTAACTTTGGATTCATTGATCGCAGCGTATTGGGACTGCGCCCAATCGATTTCTTTTGCAAAATTACGTCGGAATCGTGCCACAATTGATTTATTCCAGCACTTTTCAAAATCGCGAAAATTTTCGCAAAAAATGCAAAGGGGTTAGCCTCACTTTTTCTTTATTTTTCGACCAAAAATTTTGGGTCTCAGATTCGTTTCGTATGACTCTTACCTGACTAATTGGACCCCCAGGAACTCAGAAGACGCAGCGAAAAGAGCGTGGGATCAACAGGAGAGAAATTACGAAGGAAAATGCACCTGCTGAAAAACGTCGAAAACACGGGTTCTCGTTTTTTGGCTGTAACTTTGGATTCATTGATCGCAGCGTATTGGGACTGCGCCCAATCGATTTCTTTTGCAAAATTACGTCGGAATCGTGCCACAATTGATTTATTCCAGCACTTTTCAAAATCGCGAAAATTTTCGCAAAAAATGCAAAGGGGTTAGCCTCACTTTTTCTTTATTTTTCGACCAAAAATTTTGGGTCTCAGATTCGTTTCGTATGACTCTTACCTGACTAATTGGACCCCCAGGAACTCAGAAAACGCAGCGAAAAGAGCGTGGGATCAACAGGAGAGAAATTACGAAGGAAAATGCACCTGCTGAAAAACGTCGAAAACACGGGTTCTCGTTTTTTGGCTGTAACTTTGGATTCATTGATCGCAGCGTATTGGGACTGCGCCCAATCGATTTCTTTTGCAAAATTACGTCGGAATCGTGCCACAATTGATTTATTCCAGCACTTTTCAAAATCGCGAAAATTTTAGCAAAAAATGCAAAGGGGTTAGCCTCACTTTTTCTTTATTTTTCGACCAAAAATTTTGGGTCTCAGATTCGTTTCGTATGACTCTTACCTGACTAATTGGACCCCCAGGAACTCAGAAAACGCAGCGAAAAGAGCGTGGGATCAACAGGAGAGAAATTACGAAGGAAAATGCACCTGCTGAAAAACGTCGAAAACACGGGTTCTCGTTTTTTGGCTGTAACTTTGGATTCATTGATCGCAGCGTATTAGGACTGCGCCCAATCGATTTCTTTTGCAAAATTACGTCGGAATCGTGCCGCAATTGATTTATTCCAGCACTTTTCAAAATCGCGAAAATTTTCGCAAAAAATGCAAAGGGGTTAGCCTTACTTTTGCTTCATTTTTCGATTAAAAATTTTGGGTCTCAGATTCGTTTCGTATGACTCTTACCTGACTAATTGGACCCCCAGGAACTCAGAAAACGCAGCGAAAAGAGCGTGGGATCAACAGGAGAGAAATGACGAAGGAAAATGCACCTGCTGAAAAATGTCGAAAACACGGGTTCTCGTTTTTTGGTTGTAACTTTTGATTCATTGATCGCAGCGTATTGGGACTGCACCCAATTGATTTCTTTTGCAAAATTACGTCGGAATCGTGCCACAATTGATTTATTCCAGCACTTTTCAAAATCGCGAAAATTTTCGCAAAAAATGCAAAGGGGTTAGCCTTACTTTTTCTTCATGCATCGACCAAAAATTTTGGGTCTCAAATTCGTTTCGTATGACTCTTAACTGACTAATTGGACCCCCAGAAACTCAGAAAACGCAGCAAAAAGAGCGTGGGATCAACAGGAGAGAAATTACGAAGGAAAATGCACCTGCTGAAAAATGTCGAAAACACGGGTTCTCGTTTTTTGGCTGTAACTTTTGATTCATTGATCGCAGCGTATTGGGACTGCGCCCAATCGATTTCTTTTGCAAAATTACGTCGGAATCGTGCCACAATTGATTTATTCCAGCACTTTTCAAAATCGCGAAAATTTTCGCAAAAAATGCAAAGGGGTTAGCCTTACTTTTTCTTCATTTTTCGACCAAAAATTTTGGGTCTCAGATTCGTTTCGTATGACTCTTACCCGACTAATTGGACCCCCAGGAACTCAGAAAACGCAGCGAAAAGAGCGTGGAATCAACAGGAGAGAAATTACGAAGGAAAATGCACCTGCTGAAAAATGTCGAAAACACGGGTTCTCGTTTTTTGGCTGTAACTTTTGATTCATTGATCGCAGCGTATTGGGACTGCGCCCAATCGATTTCTTTTGCAAAATTACGTCGGAATCGTTCCACAATTGATTTATTCCAGCACTTTTCAAAATCGCGAAAATTTTCGCAAAAAATGCAAAGGGGTAAGCCTTACTTTTTCTTCATTTTTCGACCAAAAATTTTGGGTCTCAGATTCGTTTCGTGTGACTCTTACCTGACTAATTGGACCCCCAGGAACTCAGAAAACGCAGCGAAAAGAGCGTGGGATCAACAGGAGAGAAATTACGAAGGAAAATGCACCTACTGAAAAATGTCGAAAACACGGGTTCTCGTTTTTTGGTTGTAACTTTTGATTCATTGATCGCAGCGTATCGGGACTGCGCCCAATCGATTTCTTTTGCAAAATTACGTCGGAATCGTGCCACAATTGATTTATTCCTGCACTTTTTAAAATCGCGAAAATTTTCGCAAAAAATGCAAAGGGGTTAGCCTTACTTTTTCGTCATTTTTCGACCAATAGTTTTGGGTCTCAGATTCGTTTTGTATGACTCCTACCTGACTAATTGGACCCCCAGGAACTCAGAAAACGCAGCGAAAAGAGCGTGGAATCAACAGGAGAGAAATTACGAAGAAAAATGCACCTGCTGAAAGATGTCGAAACTACGGGTTCTCGTTTTTTGGTTGTAACTTTTGATTCATTGATCGCAGCGTATTGGGACTGCGCCCAATCGATTTCTATTGCAAAATTACGTCGGAATCGTGCCACAATTGATTTATTCCAGCACTTTTCAAAATCGCGAAAATTTTCGCAAAAAATGCAAAGGGGTTAGCCTTACTTTTTCTTCATTTTTCGACCAAAAATTTTGGGTCTCAGATTCGTTTCGTATGACTCTTACCCGACTAATTGGACCCCCAGGAACTCAGAAAACGCAGCGAAAAGAGCGTGGGATCAACAGGAGAGAAATTACGAAGGAAAATGCACCTGCTGAAAAACGTCGAAAACACGGGTTCTCGTTTTTTGGCTGTAACTTTGGATTCATTGATCGCAGCGTATTGGGACTGCGCTTAATCGATTTCTTTTGCAAAATTACGTCGGAATCGTGCCGCAATTGATTTATTCCAGCACTTTTCAAAATCGCGAAAATTTTCGCAAAAAATGCAAAGGGGTTAGCCTTACTTTTGCTTCATTTTTCGATTAAAAATTTTGGGTCTCAGATTCGTTTCGTATGACTCTTACCTGACTAATTGGACCCCCAGGAACTCAGAAAACGCAGCGAAAAGAGCGTGGGATCAACAGGAGAGAAATGACGAAGGAAAATGCACCTGCTGAAAAATGTCGAAAACACGGGTTCTCGTTTTTTGGTTGTAACTTTTGATTCATTGATCGCAGCGTATTGGGACTGCGCCCAATCGATTTCTTTTGCAAAATTACGTCGGAATCGTGCCACAATTGATTTATTCCAGCACTTTTCAAAATCGCGAAAATTTTCGCAAAAAATGCAAAGGGGTTAGCCTTACTTTTTCTTCATGCATCGACCAAAAATTTTGGGTCTCAAATTCGTTTCGTATGACTCTTAACTGACTAATTGGACCCCCAGAAACTCAGAAAACGCAGCAAAAAGAGCGTGGGATCAACAGGAGAGAAATTACGAAGGAAAATGCACCTGCTGAAAAATGTCGAAAACACGGGTTCTCGTTTTTTGGCTGTAACTTTTGATTCATTGATCGCAGCGTATTGGGACTGCGCCCAATCGATTTCTTTTGCAAAATTACGTCGGAATCGTGCCACAATTGATTTATTCCAGCACTTTTCAAAATCGCGAAAATTTTCGCAAAAAATGCAAAGGGGTTAGCCTTACTTTTTCTTCAATTTTCGACCAAAAATTTTGGGTCTCAGATTCGTTTCGTATGACTCTTACCCGACTAATTGGACCCCCAGGAACACAGAAAACGCAGCGAAAAGAGCGTGGAATCAACAGGAGAGAAATTACGAAGGAAAATGCACCTGCTGAAAAATGTCGAAAACACGGGTTCTCGTTTTTTGGCTGTAACTTTTGATTCATTGATCGCAGCGTATTGGGACTGCGCCCAATCGATTTCTTTTGCAAAATTACGTCGGAATCGTTCCACAATTGATTTATTCCAGCACTTTTCAAAATCGCGAAAATTTTCGCAAAAAATGCAAAGGGGTAAGCCTTACTTTTTCTTCATTTTTCGACCAAAAATTTTGGGTCTCAGATTCGTTTCGTGTGACTCTTACCTGACTAATTGGACCCCCAGGAACTCAGAAAACGCAGCGAAAAGAGCGTGGGATCAACAGGAGAGAAATTACGAAGGAAAATGCACCTACTGAAAAATGTCGAAAACACGGGTTCTCGTTTTTTGGTTGTAACTTTTGATTCATTGATCGCAGCGTATCGGGACTGCGCCCAATCGATTTCTTTTGCAAAATTACGTCGGAATCGTGCCACAATTGATTTATTCCAGCACTTTTCAAAATCGCGAAAATTTTCGCAAAAAATGCAAAGGGGTTAGCCTTACTTTTTCGTCATTTTTCGACCAATAGTTTTGGGTCTCAGATTCGTTTTGTATGACTCCTACCTGACTAATTGGACCCCCAGGAACTCAGAAAACGCAGCGAAAAGAGCGTGGAATCAACAGGAGAGAAATTACGAAGAAAAATGCACCTGCTGAAAGATGTCGAAACTACGGGTTCTCGTTTTTTGGTTGTAACTTTTGATTCATTGATCGCAGCGTATTGGGACTGCGCCCAATCGATTTCTATTGCAAAATTACGTCGGAATCGTGCCACAATTGATTTATTCCAGCACTTTTCAAAATCGCGAAAATTTTCGCAAAAAATGCAAAGGGGTTAGCCTTACTTTTTCTTCATTTTTCGACCAAAAATTTTGGGTCTCAGATTCGTTTCGTATGACTCTCACCTGACTAATTGGACCCCCAGGAACTCAGAAAACGCAGCGAAAAGAGCGTGGGATCAACAGGAGAGAAATTACGAAGGAAAATGCACCTGCTGAAAAATGTCGAAAACACGGGTTCTCGTTTTTTGGTTGTAACTTTTGATTCATTGATCGCAGCGTATTGGGACTGCGCCCAATCGATTTCTTCTGCAAAATTACGTCGGAATCGTGCCACAATTGATTTATTCCAGCACTTTTCAAAATCGCGAAAATTTTCGCAAAAAATGCAAAGGGGTTAGCCTTACTTTTTCTTCATGCATCGACCAAAAATTTTGGGTCTCAGATTCGTTTCGTATGACTCTTACCTGACTAATTGGACCCCCAGAAACTCAGAAAACGCAGCGAAAAGAGCGTGGGATCAACAGGAGAGAAATAACGAAGGAAAATGCACCTGCTGAAAAATGTAGAAAACACGGGTTCTCGTTTTTTGGCTGTAACTTTTGATTCATTGATCGCAGCGTATTGGGACTGCGCCCAATCGATTTCTATCGCAAAATTACGTCGGAATCGTGCCACAATTGATTTATTCCAGCACTTTTCAAAATCGCGAAAATTTTCGCAAAAAATGCAAAGGGGTTAGCCTTACTTTTTCTTCATGCATCGACCAAAAATTTTGGGTCTCAGATTCGTTTCGTATGACTCTTACCTGACTAATTGGACCCCCAGGAACTCAGAAAACGCAGCGAAAAGAGCGTGGGATCAACAGGAGAGAAATTACGAAGGAAAATGCACCTGCTGAAAAATGTCGAAAACACGGGTTCTCGTTTTTTGGTTGTAACTTTTGATTCATTGATCGCAGCGTATTGGAACTGCGCCCAATCGATTTCTTTTGCAAAATTACGTCGGAATCGTGCCACAATTGATTTATTCCAGCACTTTTCAAAATCGCGAAAATTTTCGCAAAAAATGCAAAGGGGTTAGCCTTACTTTTTCTTCATGCATCGACCAAAAATTTTGGGTCTCAGATTCGTTTCGTATGACTCTTACCTGACTAATTGGACCCCCAGAAACTCAGAAAACGCAGCGAAAAGAGCGTGGGATCAACAGGAGAGAAATTACGAAGGAAAATGCACCTGCTGAAAAATGTCGAAAACACGGGTTCTCGTTTTTTGGTTGTAACTTTTGATTCATTGATCGCAGCGTATTGGGACTGCGCCCAATCGATTTCTTTTGCAAAATTACGTCGGAATCGTGCCACAATTGATTTATTCCAGCACTTTTCCAAATCGCGAAAATTTTCGCAAAAAATGCATAGGGGTGAGCCTTACTTTTTCTTCATTTTTCGACCAAAAATTTTGGGTCTCAGATTCGTTTCGTATGACTCTTACCCGACTAATTGGACCCCCAGGAACTCAGAAAACGCAGCGAAAAGAGCGTGGAATCAACAGGAGAGAAATGACGAAGGAAAATGCACCTGCTGAAAAATGTCGAAAACACGGGTTCTCGTTTTTTGGTTGTAACTTTTGATTCATTGATCGCAGCGTATTGGGACTGTGCCCAATCGATTTCTTTTGCAAAATTACGTCGGAATCGTGCCACAATTGATTTATTCCATCACTTTTCGAAATTGCGAAAATTTTCGCAAAAAATGCAAAGGGGTTAGCCTTACTTTTTCTTCATTTTTCGACCAAAAATTTTGGGTCTCAGATTCGTTTCGGATGACTCTTACCTGACTAATTGGACCCCCAGGAACTCAGAAAACGCAGCGAAAAAAGCGTGGAATCAACAGGAGAGAAATTACGAAGGAAAATGCACCTGCCGGAAAATGTCGAAAACACGGGTTCTCGTTTTTTGGTTGTAACTTTTGATTCATTGATCGCAGCGTATTGGGACTGCGCCCAATCGATTTCTTTTGCAAAACTACGTCAGAATCGTGCCACAATTGATTTATTCCAGCACTTTTCAAAATCGCGAAAATTTTCGCAAAAAATGCAAAGGGGTTAGCCTTACTTTTTCTTCATTTTTCGACCAAAAATTTTGGGTCTCAGATTCGATTCGTACGACACTTACCTGACTAATTGGACCCCCAGGAACTCAGAAAACGCAGCGAAAAGAGCGTGGGATCAACAGGAGAGAAATTACGAAGGAAAATGCACCTGCTGAAAAATGTCGAAAACACGGGTTCTCGTTTTTCGGCTGTAACTTTGGATTCATTGATCGCAGCGTATTGGGACTGCGCCCAATCGATTTCTTTTGCAAAATTACGTCGGAATCGTGCCACAATTGATTTATTCCAGCACTTTTCAAAATCGCGAAAATTTTCGCAAAAAATGCAAAGGGGTTAGCCTTACTTTTTCTTCATTTTTCGACCAAGAATTTTGGGTCTCAGATTCGTTTCGTATGACTCTTACCTGACTAATTGGACCCCCAGAAACTCAGAAAACGCAGCGAAAAGAGCGTGGGATCAACAGGAGAGAAATTACGAAGGAAAATGCACCTGCTGAAAAATGTCGAAAACGCGGGTTCTCGTTTTTTGGCTGTAACTTTTGATTCATTGATCGCAGCGTATTGGGACTGCGCCCAATCGATTTCTTTTGCAAAATTACGTCGGAATCGTGCCACAATTGATTTATTCCAGCACTTTTTAAAATCGCGAAAATTTTCGCAAAAAATGCAAAGGGGTTAGCCTCACTTTTTCTTCATTTTTCGACCAAAAATTTTGGGTCTCAGATTCGTTTCGTATGACTCTTACCTGACTAATTGGACTCCCAGAAACTCAGAAAACGCAGCGAAAAGAGCGTGGGATCAACAGGAGAGAAATTACGAAGGAAAATGCACCTGCTGAAAAATGTCGAAAACACGGGTTCTCGTTTTTTGGCTGTAACTTTTGATTCATTGATCGCAGCGTATTGGGACTGCGCCTAATCGATTTCTTTTGCATAATTACGTCGGAATCGTGCCACAATTGATTTATTCCAGCACTTTTCAAAATCGCGAAAATTTTCGCAGAAAATGCAAAGGGGTTAGCCTTACTTTTGCTTCATTTTTCGACCAAAAATTTTGGGTCTCAGATTCGTTTCGTATGACTCTTACCTGACTAATTGGACCCCCAGGAACTCAGAAAACGCAGCGAAAAGAGCGTGGGATCAACAGGAGAGAAATAACGAAGGAAAATGCACCTGCTGAAAAATGTCGAAAACACGGGTTCTCGTTTTTTGGTTGTAACTTTTGATTCATTGATCGCAGCGTATTGGGACTGCGCCCAATCGATTTCTTTTGCAAAATTACGTCGGAATCGTGCCACAATTGATTTATTCCAGCACTTTTCAAAATCGCGAAAATTTTCGCAAAAAATGCAAAGGGGTTAGCCTTACTTTTTCTTCATGCATCGACCAAAAATTTTGGGTCTCAGATTCGTTTCGTATGACTCTTAACTGACTAATTGGACCCCCAGAAACTCAGAAAACGCAGCAAAAAGAGCGTGGGATCAACAGGAGAGAAATTACGAAGGAAAATGCACCTGCCGAAAAATGTCGAAAACACGGGTTCTCGTTTTTTGGCTGTAACTTTTGATTCATTGATCGCAGCGTATTGGGACTGCGCCCAACCGATTTCTTTTGCAAAATTACGTCGGAATCGTGCCACAATTGATTTATTCCAGCACTTTTCAAAATCGCGAAAATTTTCGCAAAAAATGCGAAGGGGTTAGCCTTACTTTTTTCTCATTTTTCGACCAAGAATTTTGGGTCTCAGATTTGTTTCGTGTGACTCCTACCTGACTAATTGGACCCCCAGGAACTCAGAAAACGCAGCGAAAAGAGCGTGGGATCAACAGGAGAGAAATTACGAAGGAAAATGCACCTGCTGAAAAATGTCGAAAACACGGGTTCTCGTTTTTGGCTTCAACTTTTGATTCATTGATCGCAGCGTATTGGGACTGCGCCCAATCGATTTCTTTTGCAAAATTACGTCGGAATCGTGCCACAATTGAATTATTCCAGCACTTTTCAAAATCGCGAAAATTTTCGCAAAAAATGCAAAGGGGTTAGCCTTACTTTTTCTTTATTTTTCGACCAAAAATTTCGGGTCTCAGATTCGTTTCGTATGACTCTTATCTGACTAATTGGACCCCCAGAAACTCAGAAAACGCAGCGAAAAGAGCGTGGGATCAACAGGAGAGAAATTACGAAGGAAAATGCACCTGCTGAAAAATGTCGAAATGCGGGTTCTCGTTTTTTGGCTGTAACTTTTGATTCATTGATCGCAGCGTATTGGGACTGCGCCCAATCGATTTCTTTTGCAAAATTACGTCGGAATCGTGCCACAATTGATTTATTCCAGCACTTTTCAAAATCGCGAAAATTTTCGCAAAAAATGCGAAGGGGTTAGCCTTACTTTTTTCTCATTTTTCGACCAAGAATTTTGGGTCTCAGATTTGTTTCGTGTGACTCTTACCTGACTAATTGGACCCCCAGGAACTCAGAAAACGCAGCGAAAAGAGCGTGGGATCAACAGGAGAGAAATTACGAAGGAAAATGCACCTGCTGAAAAATGTCGAAAACACGGGTTCTCGTTTTTGGCTTCAACTTTTGATTCATTGATCGCAGCGTATTGGGACTGCGCCCAATCGATTTCTTTTGCAAAATTACGTCGGAATCGTGCCACAATTGAATTATTCCAGCACTTTTCAAAATCGCGAAAATTTTCGCAAAAAATGCAAAGGGGTTAGCCTTACTTTTGCTTTATTTTTCGACCAAAAATTTCGGGTCTCAGATTCGTTTCGTATGACTCTTATCTGACTAATTGGACCCCCAGAAACTCAGAAAACGCAGCGAAAAGAGCGTGGGATCAACAGGAGAGAAATTACGAAGGAAAATGCACCTGCTGAAAAATGTCAAAAACACGGGTTCTCGTTTTTTGGTTGTAACTCTTGATTCATTGATCGCAGCGTATTGGGACTGCGCCCAATCGATTTCTTTTGCAAAATTACGTCGGAATCGTGCCACAATTGATCTATTCCAGCACTTTTCAAAATCGCGAAAATTTTCGCAAAAAATGCAAAGGGGTTAGCCTTACTTTTTTCTCATTTTTCGACCAAGAATTTTGGGTCTCAGATTCGTTTCGTGTGACTCTTACCTGACTAATTGGACCCCCAGGAACTCAGAAAACGCAGCGAAAAGAGCGTGGGATCAACAGGAGAGAAATTACGAAGGAAAATGCACCTGCTGAAAAATGTCGAAAACACGGGTTCTCGTTTTTTGGTTGTAACTCTTGATGCATTGATCGCAGCGTATTGGGACTGCGCCCAATCGATTTCTTTTGCAAAATTACGTCGGAATCGTGCCACAATTGATTTATTCCAGCACTTTTCAAAATCGCGAAAATTTTCGCAAAAAATGCAAAGGGGTTAGCCTTACTTTTTCTTCATGCATCGACCAAAAATTTTGGGTCTCAGATTCGTTTCGTATGACTCTCACCTGACTAATTGGACCCCCAGAAACTCAGAAAACGCAGCGAAAAGAGCGTGGGATCAACAGGAGAGAAATTACGAAGGAAAATGCACCTGCTGAAAAATGTCGAAAACACGGGTTCTCGTTTTTTGGTTGTAACTTTTGATTCATTGATCGCAGCGTATTGGGACTGCGCCCAATCGATTTCTTTTGCAAAATTACGTTGGAATCGTGCCACAATTGATTTATTCCAGCACTCTTTAAAATCGCGAAAATTTTCGCAAAAAATGCAAAGGGGTTAGCCTCACTTTTTCTTCATTTTTCGACCAAAAATTTTGGGTCTCAGATTCGTTTCGTATGACTCTTACCTGACTAATTGGACTCCCAGAAACTCAGAAAACGCAGCGAAAAGAGCGTGGGATCAACAGGAGAGAAATTACGAAGGAAAATGCACCTGCTGAAAAATGTCGAAAACGCGGGTTCTCGTTTTTTGGTTGTAACTTTTGATTCATTGATCGCAGCGTATTGGGACTGCGCCCAATCGATTTCTTTTGCAAAATTACGTTGGAATCGTGCCACAATTGATTTATTCCAGCACTTTTCACAATCGCGAAAATTTCCGCAAAAAATGCAAAGGGGTTAGCCTTACTTTTTTCTCATTTTTCGACCAAGAATTTTGGGTCTCAGATTCGTTTCGTGTGACTCTTACCTGACTAATTGGACCCCCAGGAACTCAGAAAACGCAGCGAAAAGAGCGTGGGATCAACAGGAGAGAAATTACGAAGGAAAATGCACCTGCTGAAAAATGTCGAAAACACGGGTTCTCGTTTTTTGGTTGTAACTCTTGATTCATTGATCGCAGCGTATTGGGACTGCGCCCAATCGATTTCTTTTGCAAAATTACGTCGGAATCGTGCCACAATTGATTTATTCCAGCACTTTTCAAAATCGCGAAAATTTTCGCAAAAAATGCAAAGGGGTTAGCCTTACTTTTTTCTCATTTTTCGACCAAGAATTTTGGGTCTCAGATTTGTTTCGTGTGACTCTTACCTGACTAATTGGACCCCCAGGAACTCAGAAAACGCAGCGAAAAGAGCGTGGGATCAACAGGAGAGAAATTACGAAGGAAAATGCACCTGCTGAAAAATGTCGAAAACACGGGTTCTCGTTTTTGGCTTCAACTTTTGATTCATTGATCGCAGCGTATTGGGACTGCGCCCAATCGATTTCTTTGCAAAATTACGTCGGAATCGTGCCACAATTGAATTATTCCAGCACTTTTCAAAATCGCGAAAATTTTCGCAAAAAATGCAAAGGGGTTAGCCTTACTTTTTTCTCATTTTTCGACCAAGAATTTTGGGTCTCAGATTCGTTTCGTGTGACTCTTACCTGACTAATTGGACCCCCAGGAACTCAGAAAACGCAGCGAAAAGAGCGTGGGATCAACAGGAGAGAAATTACGAAGGAAAATGCACCTGCTGAAAAATGTCGAAAACACGGGTTCTCGTTTTTTGGTTGTAACTTTTGATTCATTGATCGCAGCGTATTGGGACTGCGCCCAATCGATTTCTTTTGCAAAATTACGTTGGAATCGTGCCACAATTGATTTATTCCAGCACTCTTTAAAATCGCGAAAATTTTCGCAAAAAATGCAAAGGGGTTAGCCTCACTTTTTCTTCATTTTTCGACCAAAAATTTTGGGTCTCAGATTCGTTTCGTATGACTCTTACCTGACTAATTGGACTCCCAGAAACTCAGAAAACGCAGCGAAAAGAGCGTGGGATCAACAGGAGAGAAATTACGAAGGAAAATGCACCTGCTGAAAAATGTCGAAAACACGGGTTCTCGTTTTTTGGTTGTAACTTTTGATTCATTGATCGCAGCGTATTGGGACTGCGCCCAATCGATTTCTTTTGCAAAATTACGTCGGAATCGTGCCACAATTGAATTATTCCAGCACTTTTCAAAATCGCGAAAATTTTCGCAAAAAATGCAAAGGGGTTAGCCTTACTTTTTCTTCATTTTTCGACCAAAAATTTCGGGTCTCAGATTCGTTTCGTATGACTCTTATCTGACTAATTGGTCCCCCAGAAACTCAGAAAACGCAGCGAAAAGAGCGTGGGATCAACAGGAGAGAAATTACGAAGGAAAATGCACCTGCTGAAAAATGTCGAAAACACGGGTTCTCGTTTTTTGGTTGTAACTCTTGATTCATTGATCGCAGCGTATTGGGACTGCGCCCAATCGATTTCTTTTGCAAAATTACGTCGGAATCGTGCCACAATTGATCTATTCCAGCACTTTTCAAAATCGCGAAAATTTTCGCAAAAAATGCAAAGGGGTTAGCCTTACTTTTTTCTCATTTTTCGACCAAGAATTTTGGGTCTCAGATTCGTTTCGTGTGACTCTTACCTGACTAATTGGACCCCCAGGAACTCAGAAAACGCAGCGAAAAGAGCGTGGGATCAACAGGAGAGAAATTACGAAGGAAAATGCACCTGCTGAAAAATGTCGAAAACACGGGTTCTCGTTTTTGGCTTCAACTTTTGATTCATTGATCGCAGCGTATTGGGACTGCGCCCAATCGATTTCTTTTGCAAAATTACGTCGGAATCGTGCCACAATTGAATTATTCCAGCACTTTTCAAAATCGCGAAAATTTTCGCAAAAAATGCAAAGGGGTTAGCCTTACTTTTTCTTTATTTTTCGACCAAAAATTTCGGGTCTCAGATTCGTTTCGTATGACTCTTATCTGACTAATTGGACCCCCAGAAACTCAGAAAACGCAGCGAAAAGAGCGTGGGATCAACAGGAGAGAAATTACGAAGGGAAATGCACCTGCTGAAAAATGTCGAAAACACGGGTTCTCGTTTTTTGGTTGTAACTCTTGATTCATTGATCGCAGCGTATTGGGACTGCGCCCAATCGATTTCTTTTGCAAAATTACGTCGGAATCGTGCCACAATTGATCTATTCCAGCACTTTTCAAAATCGCGAAAATTTTCGCAAAAAATGCAAAGGGGTTAGCCTTACTTTTTTCTCATTTTTCGACCAAGAATTTTGGGTCTCAGATTCGTTTCGTGTGACTCTTACCTGACTAATTGGACCCCCAGGAACTCAGAAAACGCAGCGAAAAGAGCGTGGGATCAACAGGAGAGAAATTACGAAGGAAAATGCACCTGCTGAAAAATGTCGAAAACACGGGTTCTCGTTTTTGGCTTCAACTTTTGATTCATTGATCGCAGCGTATTGGGACTGCGCCCAATCGATTTCTTTTGCAAAATTACGTCGGAATCGTGCCACAATTGAATTATTCCAGCACTTTTCAAAATCGCGAAAATTTTCGCAAAAAATGCAAAGGGGTTAGCCTTACTTTTTCTTTATTTTTCGACCAAAAATTTCGGGTCTCAGATTCGTTTCGTATGACTCTTATCTGACTAATTGGACCCCCAGAAACTCAGAAAACGCAGCGAAAAGAGCGTGGGATCAACAGGAGAGAAATTACGAAGGGAAATGCACCTGCTGAAAAATGTCGAAAACACGGGTTCTCGTTTTTTGGTTGTAACTCTTGATTCATTGATCGCAGCGTATTGGGACTGCGCCCAATCGATTTCTTTTGCAAAATTTCGTCGGAATCGTGCCACAATTGATCTATTCCAGCACTTTTCAAAATCGCGAAAATTTTCGCAAAAAATGCAAAGGGGTTAGCCTTACTTTTTCTTCATGCATCGACCAAAAATTTTGGGTCTCAGATTCGTTTCGTATGACTCTCACCTGACTAATTGGACCCCCAGAAACTCAGAAAACGCAGCGAAAAGAGCGTGGGATCAACAGGAGAGAAATTACGAAGGAAAATGCACCTGCTGAAAAATGTCGAAAACACGGGTTCTCGTTTTTTGGTTGTAACTTTTGATTCATTGATCGCAGCGTATTGGGACTGCGCCCAATCGATTTCTTTTGCAAAATTACGTTGGAATCGTGCCACAATTGATTTATTCCAGCACTCTTTAAAATCGCGAAAATTTTCGCAAAAAATGCAAAGGGGTTAGCCTCACTTTTTCTTCATTTTTCGACCAAAAATTTTGGGTCTCAGATTCGTTTCGTATGACTCTTACCTGACTAATTGGACTCCCAGAAACTCAGAAAACGCAGCGAAAAGAGCGTGGGATCAACAGGAGAGAAATTACGAAGGAAAATGCACCTGCTGAAAAATGTCGAAAACACGGGTTCTCGTTTTTTGGTTGTAACTTTTGATTCATTGATCGCAGCGTATTGGGACTGCGCCCAATCGATTTCTTTTGCAAAATTACGTTGGAATCGTGCCACAATTGATTTATTCCAGCACTTTTCACAATCGCGAAAATTTTCGCAAAAAATGCAAAGGGGTTAGCCTTACTTTTTTCTCATTTTTCGACCAAGAATTTTGGGTCTCAGATTCGTTTCGTGTGACTCTTACCTGACTAATTGGACCCCCAGGAACTCAGAAAACGCAGCGAAAAGAGCGTGGGATCAACAGGAGAGAAATTACGAAGGAAAATGCACCTGCTGAAAAATGTCGAAAACACGGGTTCTCGTTTTTGGCTGTAACTTTTGATTCATTGATCGCAGCGTATTGGGACTGCGCCCAATCGATTTCTTTTGCAAAATTACGTCGGAATCGTGCCACAATTGATTTATGCCAGCACTTTTCAAAATCGCGAAAATTTCCGCAAAAAATGCAAAGGGGTTAGCCTTACTTTTTCTTCATTTTTCGACCAAAAATTTTGGGTCTCAGATTCGTATCGTATGACTCTTACCTAACTAATTGGACTCCCAGAAACTCAGAAAACGCAGCGAAAAGAGCGTGGGATCAACAGGAGAGAAATTACGAAGGAAAATGCACCTGCTGAAAAATGTCGAAAACACGGGTTCTCGTTTTTTGGTTGTAACTCTTGATTCATTGATCGCAGCGTATTGGGACTGCGCCCAATCGATTTCTTTTGCAAAATTACGTCGGAATCGTGCCACAATTGATTTATTCCAGCACTTTTCAAAATCGCGAAAATTTTCGCAAAAAATGCAAAGGGGTTAGCCTTACTTTTTCTTCATTTTTCGACCAAAAATTTTGGGTCTCAGATTCGTTTCGTATGACTCTTACCTGACTAATTGGACTCCCAGAAACTCAGAAAACGCAGCGAAAAGAGCGTGGGATCAACAGGAGAGAAATTACGAAGGAAAATGCACCTGCTGAAAAATGTCGAAAACACGGGTTCTCGTTTTTTGGTTGTAACTCTTGATTCATTGATCGCAGCGTATTGGGACTGCGCCCAATCGATTTCTTTTGCAAAATTACGTCGGAATCGTGCCACAATTGATTTATTCCAGCACTTTTCAAAATCGCGAAAATTTTCGCAAAAAATGCAAAGGGGTTAGCCTTACTTTTTTCTCATTTTTCGACCAAGAATTTTGGGTCTCAGATTTGTTTCGTGTGACTCTTACCTGACTAATTGGACCCCCAGGAACTCAGAAAACGCAGCGAAAAGAGCGTGGGATCAACAGGAGAGAAATTACGAAGGAAAATGCACCTGCTGAAAAATGTCGAAAACACGGGTTCTCGTTTTTGGCTTCAACTTTTGATTCATTGATCGCAGCGTATTGGGACTGCGCCCAATCGATTTCTTTTGCAAAATTACGTCGGAATCGTGCCACAATTGAATTATTCCAGCACTTTTCAAAATCGCGAAAATTTTCGCAAAAAATGCAAAGGGGTTAGCCTTACTTTTTTCTCATTTTTCGACCAAGAATTTTGGGTCTCAGATTTGTTTCGTGTGACTCTTACCTGACTAATTGGACCCCCAGGAACTCAGAAAACGCAGCGAAAAGAGCGTGGGATCAACAGGAGAGAAATTACGAAGGAAAATGCACCTGCTGAAAAATGTCGAAAACACGGGTTCTCGTTTTTGGCTTCAACTTTTGATTCATTGATCGCAGCGTATTGGGACTGCGCCCAATCGATTTCTTTTGCAAAATTACGTCGGAATCGTGCCACAATTGAATTATTCCAGCACTTTTCAAAATCGCGAAAATTTTCGCAAAAAATGCAAAGGGGTTAGCCTTACTTTTTCTTTATTTTTCGACCAAAAATTTCGGGTCTCAGATTCGTTTCGTATGACTCTTATCTGACTAATTGGACCCCCAGAAACTCAGAAAACGCAGCGAAAAGAGCGTGGGATCAACAGGAGAGAAATTACGAAGGAAAATGCACCTGCTGAAAAATGTCGAAAACACGGGTTCTCGTTTTTTGGTTGTAACTCTTGATTCATTGATCGCAGCGTATTGGGACTGCGCCCAATCGATTTCTTTTGCAAAATTACGTCGGAATCGTGCCACAATTGATCTATTCCAGCACTTTTCAAAATCGCGAAAATTTTCGCAAAAAATGCAAAGGGGTTAGCCTTACTTTTTTCTCATTTTTCGACCAAGAATTTTGGGTCTCAGATTCGTTTCGTGTGACTCTTACCTGACTAATTGGACCCCCAGGAACTCAGAAAACGCAGCGAAAAGAGCGTGGGATCAACAGGAGAGAAATTACGAAGGAAAATGCACCTGCTGAAAAATGTCGAAAACACGGGTTCTCGTTTTTTGGTTGTAACTCTTGATTCATTGATCGCAGCGTATTGGGACTGCGCCCAATCGATTTCTTTTGCAAAATTACGTCGGAATCGTGCCACAATTGATTTATTCCAGCACTTTTCAAAATCGCGAAAATTTTCGCAAAAAATGCAAAGGGGTTAGCCTTACTTTTTCTTCATTTTTCGACCAAAAATTTTGGGTCTCAGATTCGTTTCGTATGACTCTTAACTGACTAATCGGACTCCCAGAAACTCAGAAAACGCAGCGAAAAGAGCGTGGGATCAACAGGAGAGAAATTACGAAGGAAAATGCACCTGCTGAAAAATGTCGAAAACACGGGTTCTCGTTTTTTGGCTGTAACTTTGGATTCATTGATCGCAGCGTATTGGGACTGCGCCCAATCGATTTCTTTTGCAAAATTACGTCGGAATCGTGCCACAATTGATTTATTCCAGCACTTTTCAAAATCGCGAAAATTTTCGCAAAAAATGCAAAGGGGTTAGCCTTACTTTTTCTTCATTTTTCGACCAAAAATTTTGGGTCTCAGATTCGTTTCGTATGACTCTTACCTGACTAATTGGACTCCCAGAAACTCAGAAAACGCAGCGAAAAGAGCGTGGGATCAACAGGAGAGAAATTACGAAGGAAAATGCACCTGCTGAAAAATGTCGAAAACACGGGTTCTCGTTTTTTGGTTGTAACTCTTGATTCATTGATCGCAGCGTATTGGGACTGCGCCCAATCGATTTCTTTTGCAAAATTACGTCGGAATCGTGCCACAATTGATTTATTCCAGCACTTTTCAAAATCGCGAAAATTTTCGCAAAAAATGCAAAGGGGTTAGCCTTACTTTTTTCTCATTTTTCGACCAAGAATTTTGGGTCTCAGATTTGTTTCGTGTGACTCTTACCTGACTAATTGGACCCCCAGGAACTCAGAAAACGCAGCGAAAAGAGCGTGGGATCAACAGGAGAGAAATTACGAAGGAAAATGCACCTGCTGAAAAATGTCGAAAACACGGGTTCTCGTTTTTGTCTTCAACTTTTGATTCATTGATCGCAGCGTATTGGGACTGCGCCCAATCGATTTCTTTTGCAAAATTACGTCGGAATCGTGCCACAATTGAATTATTCCAGCACTTTTCAAAATCGCGAAAATTTTCGCAAAAAATGCAAAGGGGTTAGCCTTACTTTTTCTTTATTTTTCGACCAAAAATTTCGGGTCTCAGATTCGTTTCGTATGACTCTTATCTGACTAATTGGACCCCCAGAAACTCAGAAAACGCAGCGAAAAGAGCGTGGGATCAACAGGAGAGAAATTACGAAGGAAAATGCACCTGCTGAAAAATGTCGAAATGCGGGTTCTCGTTTTTTGGCTGTAACTTTTGATTCATTGATCGCAGCGTATTGGGACTGCGCCCAATCGATTTCTTTTGCAAAATTACGTCGGAATCGTGCCACAATTGATTTATTCCAGCACTTTTCAAAATCGCGAAAATTTTCGCAAAAAATGCAAAGGGGTTAGCCTTACTTTTTCTTCATTTTTCGACCAAAAATTTCGGGTCTCAGATTCGTTTCGTATGACTCTTACCTGACTAATTGGACCCCCAGGAACTCAGAAAACGCAACATAATTCCGCGAATATAATAAATTGTTCAATAAGAACAAGTCTTTCTCACCACCAAACCTTGTATTCATTGAAGTTGTTGTATGTATACAATACATTTCTTGAATCACGGCCTCATGATGATAGGGCGCAATCCTCCCTTCTTCCATTTTTTCAAAATAAGTTATCGTCTAGCCAAGACGACATGTCCTCAAGTACATGCAACATGAAAAACGCCCAGAAAATAGATGTAGAACTGCACAGCTTCCAGATTGTACAGTTAAATTTTTTTGCTGCATTCATGCAGATTTATCTTTCTCGCAATCTAAAGAACCGTGCGTTCAACGGAAAGCTTCTTCCACCGCAAAACCCCAAAATTATTATTGAGTAAATTTCAACATTTATCACTGAAAGTTTCCCCCCAATTTCTAACGTCAGAAGTAGTATTTCCATAACTTTTATTCGTACAATGGGTTGTACACTGGTTTGTTGCGTATCATATGCTGAATTATACATAATATATATAATAGATAATTATATTTCATACATCATGAATAACAATTCATATATGTTAAATCATATGTTAAATCTGAGTTCCTATGTAATTCACTTCATCAAAGGCCTCACTTATTTTACACCTATTTAGGCACTTAAATCCGCCCACTCGAATGTTTTGACACTGCCACGCTTTTTCCGTTGACTTAATATGCGCAACCGTATGATGTATAAATTCTTCGACGATTCCTTCTCATCAATTGATCGCTTGGTATAAACGATGCACATTGCGAAGAGCTTTCCGACGCCACGTCACGTTTCCATCCCCACAGATACCATTACTGTCTCACCATCGTCAGTCTGCTCGCAGTTGGTTAGATTGACATTCACTCTAATTCAGAGTGAGTACAAATTTCAGAATATCACTTTCGGACTTATCCGACATCGGATCTTGGATGTTCTGCACAGCTTTCACATAGCCAATAAAGGCGGTTCTCTCTACAGCAGCCTGCGATTCAAATAATAATCGATTGTCGTCATTTCTCAGAATAAAATAGGAATTACATGGGAATCTTTTATCAGACAGTAAGTAGCTACCTTCGAGGATTAACCTTTCCGGGGTATTGCAGATGCCAGTGGTACCACATCTTCTCGCCTTACCAGCCTCACAGCTCATCCAGCATTCAGGATCCAGTAGTTTGCGCTTTTGTCGACCATCCGTAATCGGCTTCAGCTGCAAGCACAATTGGAATCATGGTTACCATTTATCGTCAATCGAATAGTTTCACCTGAAAAAGTTCCCAGTGCCATCCTTACCACTTGAAAATATTAGAATACTTCTAGAAAGGTGGTACAGTCGTTAAAGAGAACAGCAAGCAGTTCCTTGGAATCCTGCCAGTAGGTTCGAATCCCGCGATTTCCGTTCGCCATAAGTGAATGTAGCTGCAATTAATAAAAATTCGACCTTATTATGATTCTATTCCATATCTACGGTTAGAACGATTGTATACAGGGATAATTTCATTGGTCAAAGGTTCGAACGTGTGCTGTCTGACCAATCGAAAGAAGTTTACCAATTTTCTCAATAGAAACTAGGGCGAAATCGACGGCAGAATGTTCCGGGAAAGCTCGAGTATAAACGGCGATAGCGAGCTGGCCAGGATTGCTCCGATTTCCGGTAGAGTTGACAGTTGAATTCATGCAGGAAGTCCGCGGTTCTAATTAACATAATTTAACTTGTCGTAGGCGGACAGCTATGCCCCAGTTCCAGACGCAACAGTGCTACCGTAGCCGTTATCTAAACTAGTAGCGATTATTTGCACCGACTACAATGCGCTGTGTGGCATAGAGCCCCGTGTTACACGTATAACAATGTGTACGAAAGTTCAAAGTTGCCCCAGAGGGACTAGAGGAATAGCGCCTCCATGTCCTATGAGCCGAGGGCCAGGCAATTGCGTTTACTGTCCCGAGTCCCCCAACGTTTTGCGCATTCTACCCTCAGCGCTCGTTCATGACGACGCCGAATTCCTCCGCTGGGCGCCTTTCTGCAATTACCCAACAATTCTGCACCGTAATGCAGCCGTTATTTTTCGTCCGGTGTACGGGAGGCAAACCGCAGATGAATATCGGGGCCTTATACTGGGCTGAATTTGACAGGCACAAGGGTACATGTACATTTACGTATGCCTAAATGCCTTAACCTTCCGGCTAACTTGTTTTCGGTTTGAAACAAAATGCGAGTCCAATTATATACGGATTATGTGACGATGACTGGCGATGCAGCTGACGTGAGAAAATGAGATGCATTGTCTCATAATTCGTATGTAGAATTAAACTCGCATTTTTTTTTGGACCGAAAACAAGTTAGTCGGAAGGTTAAGGCATTTAGGCACTCATTGTCCTGCCCTTTTCGGTAAGTGCAAGATAATGTTTTAACAATATGCAAATTAAGTTGACAATAATCGACGCTGCTTGTACATGTCCCGTCACGATTTTGCTATTTTCCATTAATTTTGCGGCGATCATATGTCTCGAAGAGTTCGCGTACGTCCGTTTCTCACGAATCGATCGATTCGTGGCGAACTCAAAAAAAAAAAAAAGAAAAAAATCGCGACTTGGTATGGCGGTGAGTATGTAGGGGGGAAAACGGGGTTTCGGTAAATCCGGCTGAGGCTGTAAAATATGTGTTACACCCCGCGAAAATGCCAAGGCTCGAGAGACAAAGTGGCTGGCGTTTACCTAACTTATCACGTCCTCATGCAAAGTGCAACGATGTCAGGCTGCCAAGCCACAAAACAGGTTTGTAGCCCAACTCCACGTCCATCGGCCCGATCTTTTTTCTCCTGCCCTCTATTTTACTTCGACATTTCCCTACCGGCGGGGGGAAACCTCGAGTGGCCGATGAAATCGCTGCCGCCGTTTTACATCGAATCGATACCATCGCCGGGAGTCTATTCTGGATCTGGGAATTATTATTTTTTTATCGAAACGCTGCAGGTTACACAGGTAAAATATTCGTTTTATATCCGCAGCTCGATTTGTCCAATTAGAAAATCCGGTGCTCGGGCCTTCCTAATTACAAGCAAGAGCACAAACACCGTTATTCATCAGTTTACGAATCACCGTTCCCTCCTCGAACCGGGGGGCATGATTATTCTTCCAAAGTTGTGAGTCAAAACGCTTCGCTAATTGACGAGTCGTTTGATCTCGGGTTTCGAAAGAAGGGGATCCCCCGCTTGCCGGGGACTCCCCGAGGGTTTTACTACTCCTCGAGATCAGGCCAGCGGGAATTTCCTGCATATATATATATATACCTTGAGAGTTTTCATCAAAGCGCGACATTGACAACTCCGCTCCCAAGTTCCTTCGTTAATAAATGAAAACAAGGTCAAAACATAACGATAACAAGAACAACAATTGTCGGAAGGATAAAGCAATGGCAACGCAAACATGCAAATTTCGAAAAATAAACGCCGAATGGTGCAAAGACAACATATTCGAAGAAGAGATTTAAGTTTCTAGCGGACCAAGTACACCACGCAAGGAAAAACAGGAACTGGAGGCAAAATCACGGCAAACACGACGAAGCTTTGCGGTTCTCCTCGGAAATCCACCCCCTCCCCCCTTCCCGGTGATCTGCCGCCGCGGGGACCGGAAACAGGAAATAGATTTCCAGGAAAGCTTTATTGCCGCCCCTCCAGCCAAATCAAACATAAATAAAGATAAAATACGTGTAGCGCGCCACCCCTTTTGGCCCCTGTTTCTCACCCCTCGATGCTGCAACCCGGTAACCACTTCCCTGCAGGGTCGGTTCACCGTTATACCCGGGTTATTCCGCGCTCTGCTTTGCCGCTGCCCTGAGGAGTAGTTGTGCCAAGAGTTGCCAAGAGTTTCCCAATCTCACAAAATTTAGGGCGGTTCCACCTCTTCCGCCAACCACCCCTTCCCACCCTGTGATCTATGCACCGGTCCTGCTTCTTGATCCGGCCAACCCGGAAAGCGCAATCTTACTCCTGAAGAAGATTAAACTGGCTTTCTTTGGATCGATGATTATAATCGTATCTCACTGTTTCACTTGTTAACTGCCCAACAGCTCGATTTCGGGGTTACGTTACCACAAATATTCAACGTATACACTTCTAGATGTCCTCATTTTCGCAACGTATCCTCATGTTTTTAGATATGGGGAACTCGAACTTCTTGGTTAACCACACGAAAAATGGTCAAATTGTTTGTTATTAACAATTTAGAAATTAAAAGTCGAAATATCGAAAAACAGGTCGAACCAATCGATTCTGTGGTGAAGAATAAGAAAGTTGCTTTCTCAGACGATCCTCGTTGATGCCGTATTCTTCAGAAGTCAATTTACAGTTTACAGAGTTCCATTTGTTTTCAGACATTTGGCAATAAAAATAGGCCTTGGACGAGAAAACGTCAGTAGAAACACTTACATATCTTTCACAACAGAATCGATTGGTGTCATTTGTTTTCGATGTTTCAAGTTACGTTTTTAAAATTATTAATAACAAGTAAGTCAACTATTTTTCGGATCAGTAACCGAGAAATTCAGGTTTTCCGTGCCACAAAACGTAACGACGCGTTGAAAAAATGAGGGGACCTAAAAGTGTACGTGGAAATTTCTCCGCTGCGTCCGGACGAATTACCGGGTAACAAAAGGTGCTACTTTCGTGGCACTGAAAGCTTTAGCGTATATCGAGCTTAAACGTGGAAACAAGTCACCTCGGCGCCAACAGATAGGCAACCAGAGACCAGAGTTACAATCTGCCATCTTACAAACTAAATCGTACCGCCCGATTCTGTAGGCGGCGAGACGGTTTGTTTCGACGCCCGATATATGTATGAAATTAGGTATTGAAAATTTGAGCTCGTTGAAAAAAAATAGACGTTGAGTGAAAAATTCCATAACGTCAATGAATTTCGTGAACGATTTGAGCCCGAAAAAATTTCAAGCTGGATCCGATTCTAACCTCGCATTTATCGAATCAGCGATTTTTCATCAACGTCATGGTGATTCAACATATCAAAGAACATTTTTGCCTGCGGGATTGGATTCCGGCAAAGGATATCGACGCGAACATTCTGCCTTGAAATGGTTCGGCAGGGAATGAGAAAAAAAAAAACAAACCAGATTAATTGGTTCCCCGTCGGTAAAGCAGATACATAAAAAGGCTCAAAGTTCCCCCAGTGAGTTTAAGCTATTTGCAATTAATCCTGCGAAGGTGGAACGAGGCGATGTGTTTACGTATGAAACGATAGGGTCGTGCAGAACCTTACGGTAACACAGGGGTCGAGGAGGGAGGTTCAGCTGCGTGGAAACAAACCTACGTTTGCGCGCTCTCTGCAGCGCTACACCACGAGGGTTAAGTTAAATGGGACAGAATGGAGACGTCCAACGTATGCGAGCCACGGCTCGTGAGCATCCTATTTATTACCCACCTCATGCTGTACTGTCATACACTCACGCTTTGGATTAAGAAAAAAAAAATAAAAATGTATTTTTTCCTTGCAGTTAACAGAAAATTCCTCGTCAAACGGGTTGCATCGTTAAAATGACATGAAAAAATAAATAGAGTACGATTGACCATTAATCAAAGAAATAGTCACTGTAAGCTAATCTTCATTACTAGTATCCGAAACCATGGTTTTCCGGTTATGGAAAAAAAAAAAAAAAAAACGATTATAGTTGGAAAAATGATTCGATATCGTTACGTACGCCATGTGTGAGATTTTGTTGGTAATTATATCGATAATTGGATATCAATGTGTACGAATATATCTGAGGGATAATTGTCTGTCAGAGACTGATTGGGGTTTGAGTAGGTCGATCGGATGAGCAGAATGGGAAAATATTTTACTCCGGAACAATTACCGATGGAATTTTTCAATTTAATTTATCAACCCCGGCGTTTTACAATTGTGAAAAAAGCCTGTAACGAACGGTTCTAAACTTTTGTCCTCCCCTCTTCCTTTCTCTGCCCGTTTCTTTCCTTTACGGAGGTGAAAAGAAGAGCGAATGGAGTAATTTCGTTCGATTGAACGATTCAAGCATAGAGTCAATTCGCTTGATATCGATTATACCCTGCAAGCTCATCTTCGCTCGGGTTTTCATAATCCTTGAACTGTAGATTGGAGTCGCCGGTCTGACAAAAGCCGATGAAGAGACGTTGTCAGGGAAATCAGTGTATATAGTAGCATAAAATTTCAACGAACTAAATGATCTGCCTTTATAGAGTCGAAATTAAAGGACATGGACGCGCCGATAATCGGCAGCAAATGCCACGTTTTTTATTTGTGACTCAACCCGAGTTTCGAATTATCCAATTAAAAATTCTTGGTACGCGATTCGCACAGTTTGTTGAAAATTTCACGGTCTTTCATGTCTGGCTCGAACCATATCCGTGTTTCCGAAACTCCGATGTTTGGATGAAAATTTACGCTGAAAAAGTAAAGCTTGATACCGATAGTACCGAGCAACAAAATTTGTCCCGCGATGTACGAATACTTTTATCCTACAGTTATTTTCCGGTATTTTTCCCGATTTTGCAGCCGGATTCGAGCCTCGATGTCAAACTGCGGCTGAAATTTCACGAGACAAAACTTCCGTCACCTCCGGATTCATATCCAACTGCACTGTTCGTGATAAAATAATTGGCAGATGCACCGAGGGTCGGAAAAGTTGGTCGAGAGAATTTCAATTCGCGGAATTAGAACCGAGCCATAGGCGATAAAATAATTGACAGACATACGCCGGGTGTCAGTGAACTTGGCCGAACAGCCAGTGGATGTGACGCAGCTAATAATAAATATAATGAACTGGAAATATATTTATTAAATTTTTTATGGCGCATTGAAAAAGTGAGTCAAAATAACGAAATATTACATCAGCATGTGACAATTTCGTTATAAGAACTGTGATTTCGAAATTTTCATTTTTCATGAGATAATAGAATAATCAACAAGACACAAGCTGACCGATTTTCATAATGGTATCAGTTTTGTTTAAAGGAATTATAATATTAGAAATGAAACTGGAACGTTTATGCGCTGTGAGTAATATTCAGGAAAATGCATCTAGTTGAATAAATTTATGGCTTACGTAAAATTCTAGTGAAATACCGTTCGATAATGTTCTTTCATTAATTCAGTCAAGGCACAGGAACTCTCCGATCATATGCGAGAAATGCAAACTCGCGATGCGATGATTGTGTTAACTAAAAAACCGCAATTTAGGACGCTGGTGATTTTTAACCGTTCAAATCGTTATGGGTGGTTTACGTTTGCGGTGCATCCGCACGAATAACCCTGAATTGGTAATATGCCTGCAGAAATAAATGCTTACCTACATATTACGATAAAGCAATCACGTCGGGCCGAGGCGTGAATTGATCGGTGAAAGAACGGGGTTCGATTTCCGCGCGATATTCTCCCCCCATTATTCCGCTTCATTATCCCTCCGAATAACCTTTGGCCTTTGTTCCATCGACCGTAGAATCTGGGACGTGATTAAGGTGAAACTAATTCATGGAAATAGGCAAAACGGGCTGCGCGGGAAGTTAGTCAGCAGGTGATTACGCAAAGAGGCTTCAGCTCGACAAGCGAACGGCTGACCCGCGTCCCCGCATCGATTTTATTTACGGTGCTTACTTTATCGCTCGCCTCGGGTAAAAGCGTCTGTGTTTGCGCGCAAAATATACATCGTGTAAATGCGTGGATAACACATATGGACCCGATGCATACACGTATATATACATGCATATATACGCCGTTTTATACGATACATCTATTTTCCTACGTGAGAACCGAACGCAATCTCGGAGTAGAGATCACTGAACCTGCAGTGTTACTCCGCACTCTGTAATACGGGATTCACATCGGCGCCAATATGCTTTTGTCGAGGCGGAAAATCAGAAAAACTAAAAATTTCGAGAACTCTATTTCACTGTGCTGATTTTCTAACGATCAGTGATTATTAGCAATCTTTTATAAAAATTTTCAACCGTAACTCGCAATGTTCTGCAAAGCGAAAGGAACGCGAATTCAGTTTTTCTTACTAAAAAAACAATGACAAAGTGACCGGTCACGAAGCGAATTGATATGTTTCTCTATCTATGTTAAAATCAATTTGTAACAGCGCATTTGTCGTAGGGAATGTGCTTTCAATACTTCACGTGGCGGTCGGACCGCCAACTTCTGTATTTTATTTTTTTCTCAGACTTTTTCCGATAGGGTGGTAATTTCGGGCTGGAGATTTCGCGGAGGGAAATGTTATTCGTTGAGACAGGACAGAGCTGAGGGTTCGCGGTGGCGTGAATAAGCCGATACTTACTTGTTCACTTTCGAGTCTGCAGGCTGCCGGTTTAAAATTTCTTCTCGTTCGCTTACTATTTTTCCTCTTTTTTTTTTTATTCTCCTCCACCCCTGAAGACTTTGCCAACTATTATACACGCGGAGACTGAACTACGCGACTGACAGCGAACAAAAGGACTTTTCTCTCTCTTTCTCGTAAAAAGTTTTCTCCTCCCCTGCCGTACCGAAATTGCAGTTACTGCCGGCACGGTTCAGGAAGCCGGAAGTGAAATGTGGAGAATAAAAAATTGCCACGAGGAGAGAAGAAGAAACGTATAAAGTAAAATTAATGTACAATACGGCCGTGCGCGACAAATTGGTATGCGTATAATAACATGAAAAGTTCTGAGGGGTATAAAAATATTCTTACACGTGTTGAATGGAAATTTTCTTCACTATCCACACCCTCCAATTATCACGTCATTAACGTTCACCCGGGGAATCTGAAGGATCTCGATGTCAAAGGACAACGTACGGATCCCGGATCTCGGGGTGTTTTGCCATTTTCTGGAGGAACGCTCGGGTGGCTTCTTTTCCTCTGAACTTGCAAGTCTGAAAACCGATACACAGTATGTGGTAACGGAATATGATGTAGGTATAATTCTCATACCCTGGGATCAGAGTGAATTCAGCCTACGGGAGCAGGCTCATATTATACATACGTGCGTTTTGTCGCGTAACAATGATCCCTCGGCGGTTGATCAACGATCGAACAAAACTTCGAAAAATTATATATCCGGTTATTTGTTAGAAATATTCCAAGGGTAATCCAATAGAGTAAATCCGCCTGCATGTAAACAATTTAGCGTACATGCAATCAAAATCCGCCTGCGTATATGCAATTCGGTTTTGCAATTATGCGACAAGTTGCAATTTATGCAATTTGTCTCATGGTCTACAATTGGTTGGAGAGTACCGAAGTTAACCAATTGTGAGTAACAGAACAAATGTGATTCGGTAAAACGTATTTTCACAGTTGCCTGAACGCAGGCTGACTGTGGTAAGCGTACATCCGATTGCATAAAAGCAGGCAAATTTTGGTAATACGTACGATGAATTGCATGAATACGGGCTAATTAACTCTGTGTTGTACTACCCGTGGAAAACTGGTAAGAAATAACCCGACACAATTGGGTGATAAAAGAATGAACAAAATGTTATCACATAACTCACCTCAGACGTGAGGTTGAATATACGCCAGTCAATATTTGAAGCATTCTAAAAATCGGCTCCTGCAACCTGGCGTTTCACATTCCAAAGACGTTCACCGAGCTCGTAATTCTTTGCTGGTACATCCGGGGCCTGGAGACTTTTCCGAGGTGGTGGTGGGTCGCCTGCCGCTGGTATGGGATACTAATCTGAAATTAGATCCGCAAAATAAGTTTCTCCAGTTGCATAACCGACAACGTTGAATGGGTTTCCTTCCTCGCTGCAGTAACTGAAAGATTATCCAGAGTGCAGCAGTCATCGACGTAGGTGTGAGTGATTGTATTACATATAGAGAAATTTCTGCATATGAGTAAAGTTCATAGCATTAATAATTTTTCGCATCTGATTTGATCGCGGTTTTTGAATACGGAGAGACCAGGCTACTCGTTAATATTGTTAGTGAATCGAGCTTTCGAGTAGTAGAATCATAGACTGCACGATTAACGAGAAATTAGGCGGAAAAATAACTCGACTGATTTATGGGTGCAAAGAATTTCGATGAATTGGAGAATTCGTATAACGTCAGCTGAATCATTTTTAGTATAGATTTTTCAAAAGCTTCATCACCTTAGATCGGACAACTTTTTGGCACAATCTGGATTCAGAGGTGTGACCGATACGCACAGGTATAAACATAACGCTGCTAACTTTTGACATTCAAGTGTGCGAAAAGAAGATTCCGGGACAGGCGCTAATAGCGGTCGACAGTTTAACCAAAATCCTATTACGCTCTATGAATATATTTGTTCTTGGAATGACTACGGCGTGTAAAAATAATTAAATTCCACGCGAGTCGCGGAAGGCAATGCGATGCGACGCCTGGCGTGCGTGATTAAATTAAAATTTTCCCCGCCACCTCCTCATTCTTTACCCCTTCTACTGGCACGTTTTAATAGGGATTTGCATCTTGTTAACTGTACTACACTTACCCCCCCCCTAGCCCTCCCCCTCCCCTCTTTGTACCGGTGCTGAAAAAATATCACCGACTGACAAATTATTTACTTGCGCAGACGATAGAAGATTTGACATATTTGGAAAGAGATCAAGAAATGAAGAGACCAAAGTCAATGATGTCGAATTTAATTGAACCGACTTACGTCAAAGTAGAGGAAAAATTTAAATCGATGATTTTGAACTGTGATTAATTCAGGTTATTCATAATTTTAGACTGTGTCTCTTGTTTTTAATTGTGAAACGTACTATCAGTTCAAACAATACGGGAACGAAAATATCAAAATTACTTTAACTGCGTTATCAATTTTTGAGATTTTTCCTAACGATATATTTTCCAATGAATCTAAACTGAATCTATTTTAAAATTCGGTCGATATTTTACAACTTCTTGCAGTTCAACCATATTTTTTTAAATAATCTGTAATCTACACAGATTAAAAGGGGTCCAAATATTTTCCGTACGTACCTCCTGCCATCAGATCATTAGAATAGAGCTCTCTTTTACTCTATTCTTCACTTTGGCTATTATTCCGTTCACGGGGCAGCACCAGTGCGAAAAAAGAAAAAATCCGCGAGTTCTGCTGCGGCGAGAAAAGCCGCAGAAATAAAGCCAACTGAGCACTAACGGCGCTCGTCGTATTCTGAGCAATTAAATCCTCATTGTCGATGGAAATAAAGGCAAATCGCGTTCAACGCAGGTCCAGAGTCTCTGAATTAGCCACGGGGGTAGCTCGCTGCGCCATGTACGCTAGCAGAATTGCAATTTTCTGCAACAATGACCTTATAACTCGGTCAGGTAGGCTGCAAGTACGACACGAGTCGGTTTGCGGCATTTTGTCCGATACACTGTAGCACACGAGAATGAGCAGTTATGATTATTATCCGAACGAAGATAAGATTGGTTCAGGTACATATTTTTTCCGATGAAAGGAAGGACACTTGCTCGTACAATTATATGAATAAAAGATAAAATTATCCTCATTTTCATCTAGATTTCAATTAAGAAACGTAACGATAATGAGGCGAGAGATTCTTAACGTGAGTGTGAAAAAATAATTGTTGATTCGTCAACACGCTTCTTTACTCTCGGGAAAAATTATTTGTTGTAGCTAAGAAATATTTTTCCTTCAGGGATCGAAGTATTTCCTGATATTGAGTAAAATTTAGTTGAAGTAACAAAGTATCTCTTACTGCAAGGTAGAAAAAAAAATTTTTTCGTTCAAAGAATCCTTTTTTTCAATGGCATCTAAGAAAAAAGATTGGGATGAAGAGGAGATCGTATCCAGATGAAGATGAAAGATGAGATTAATTCACGTGTCATCTCTAGGGGACAATCATCGTTGAGGTGAATTTGAATGCGAAATTATTAGCTCGCAGAAAATTACCCAGGTATCGTACAACAGTAGAACAGCGAAGCCGTTTCTGGGCATAGATTCCTGTGTGCCAATATTTTGCCAACACCTAACCAAGACAGAAATATTTTTCCAGAATGTTTTATCACTAGAATGGAAATTCTCCACACCGCTGAACATTCTGAAAAAAAGGTTTGTGTCTTGGTTAGATGTCGGTAAAATGTCGGTAAGATGTCGGTAAGACGTGGGTAAGACGTGGGTATAGGAACCTGTGTCCAGAAACGGATTTGCTATTCTACCTGCAACACTGGCAATGTGTGATTATCAGCGCTCCAACCACACCTCTGGAATTATTGCAGGTCATTTATGCGCCCCCGTAGCGAATTACAAGCGGCGGAGCCACGCGACGGCTGCAGTCATGATAAAAGAGTGGCTGCGAAGTCGTAGCTAAGCGAAGTGGTGGTTCGGTTCGGTTCAAAGGGGTATAAGAGCCGGCTAAAGATGGTAATAAAGAGGGCAAGACGCGCCCCATTTGATATGCAAATGGGCGAGCAGAGTTGAACTCGACGCGCCTGCAAGGCGACACTTGAATTCAGATATTTCCAATTTCGCGATTTGCGATTATATTCACGCTTCCGCGAGAATTCCTCCTCCTCTTATTCCTATTTTTTTTCTTCGCCATCCGCGCCGTTTTTTCCCCTGTTGAAACAGCAAAAGTGAAGCAAATTCCCCCAAACGAAAATAAGTTTATCGAATTAGCACCGCTGCATGCGGGGAAAAAATCGCGAGGCAGCTGCCGAGATGTGAGCGGAAATGCAAAAAGGAAAAATCATATCAACGGGCGAGGCGGGCTGGGAAAGCATTCAGTCGAACTTTTCAAGGCTGATCTTCGACTCGGGATAAGTATAAATATAAATCCCACAGGGGTGAAATTCCCATTTTCGCAACAGGCAGAAAAAAAAAAACAGCATAAAGCGCTCGCTCATCATTCACGAATCGCCAATTGTACTTTTCGATAAATCAAGGCTGATGTAAATGCATAACTTGTGAATAATGAAAATCACGAAAGCTGTGAGTCGATTCAATTCAATGCAGATAATCAAAGTAACGTACAAATTTATTATTTATTCGAAAGCCCGTATATTTCTTGATTGAAATTTGTAGTTTTCAATTGCTATTTCTATACAAGCAACTGAGATTATTTCATCAAAAACTGACTCGGTCAACTTTGATCTCTGTATTTATTAAATCTTGCAGAATTCATTGTTGGTTTGTTCAATGTGGGATTAAAAAAAAAAAGAAAGAAAATCTGTTTTTTGTGAGTAAAAAATATTTTGATTCCGGTATTTGACAAGATCAAAGAACACACATGCGCCTAAGTATTCAGTAATTCACCAAAAAATGTCCCTGTATTTTTATTCTAAAAAAATGCTCCAGGTCTCTTTCGCGTATAAAGATTTTATAGAGTTATCGGGTACATAGCCGATACACGAATTGGCTGCATAAACACGATTCGAAAGGCGTTTAAAGAAACATGCAGCAAACAAGGGAGGAAAAAACGAAGGATTTCCTTTCGTAGGGTGTAATAAAATTGCGGAATCACCTCCCGCGGGATAAAAATACGTTTGAGGCAGCGTGCGAAGACCGGGCGTCAACATTTACAGCATCTTAAACCGCGCGTTTTATTCGGAATGGGGGTGGCATTTCAGGTGAATTCGGGCCCGCAGGGGGTGAAGTGTGAGAGTCCAGAGGGGCGGATTCGGGAGGGGTGAAAGGGAGCGAAGAATGAAGAATGAAGATCAACCGAGTATATACGAGGAATAAAAATCGCGGGGTGAAGAGTTAAGGGAGGGGGACGCGACCTGAGGAAAAGTGGGTAATGTTTTATGCATGGAATCTTTTCGATCGTTTCGTGTCTTGGCAGGTCCCGTCAATATGTTTGAGGTGTTCCACCGGTAAAACGAGGAGACTTCCGACAGCCAATAGAAGCCGTTTCAAAGGCTCTTATATACGCGGACGGGATGCCGCTCCGGATTTCGTTTGGCTCGTCGATCCCGATGAGAGAGAGAGGGAGAATCGTTTCACCAGACCGAATATGCCGCCCATATTTTTCCCCCGACTCTTTTTCTCCGCGACACAAACTCTCAGGGAATCATCTTAGGCGCTTCTGATCCTCGAACCCCTATTTCGCCGGTCCGAATCTTGTCCGAAATCGCCGTTCCTGCACTATCCGCAATATTCTCGACCATCCCCCACCCTCGCCAAATTGACGATGATGAACAGCTCACGAAAAACTGCTGTCCAAAAATTGTCCCCTTTTCGCCAATAGCTAGGGATAGTAATAAAATAAAGGTGAGCAAAATTTTCATACAAATTATCCTCAGGCACTGCAGGGGTTGGGGTGAGAATGTGGAAACATTGGAAAATAGCAGGCTCGCGATTTCGGATTTCAAAAAACCCGTATCTCATAGAATTTCAAAATGTTGCAGATCGAAATATAGGATACAAAAATATTGAAATTCTGTGCAATAGATTTTCGCATCATTGAAAATTCTACATTGTGACCCTCCTGTTATCCGATCTTCATACGTTTTTACCCCCAACCTTTGAATTCAACGTTAAGAAATGTTGGCCATTTAATATTCGATCATACGGGGAATAAATTTTATCGATTCGAAGTAAGCAACAGTCTTTTTTTATACTATCATTTTTCTCTATACATACATATCATGCAGAGAATAAATTTCATTTCAAGTATAATTTAATTAAGACTAACGTTACGTCGCGATCGATTTTGAATAGTGTCAAAAGTAGTTCAATCCTCTTGAGAAACTGAAACTGAGATTGCTGTTTTCAGTTATTTTATTTCGAAATAGTTTAAATTCGAAGCACGTAGATTTTTTTTTTTTTTTTTTTCATTCTCACTGTGCACGCGTCGGAGAAATCTTATAATACGAGTTTCCGCGGTGAGGTGAGATTTGATTTTCTACTTCCTCACGGTGATATGACGTTGATATTGAACGGATTCTGGCTGGGTTGATTAGATTACGTTTCTCAGATAGTAAGGGAGTTTCATTTTATTTTATTTCCTTCGAATCGACTCAGCTTATATCTTCATTTTTCAGTGTAGGTATTGAATACATTCCATTGAATTTCTTCGAGTTTTCTTTTCATTCTTTTTCACAAGATTGTAAAAGCGCATTTTCAGCTTCCTTCCATGAAGTTCTCGATCGCATGAAAAGGATGCCTTTAATCCCGCAGGACGGTAAAACTATAATAAATAAAAAGAAAAAAGAAAAAAAAGAATTCATTAATAATAATAATAATAATAATAATAACACAGCGATGGTAAACCGATAAAAAGCTCCCATAAACTGACGGTGGAAAAAATATCGGAGAATGATTAAGGCCACAGAGGGCCGGTGCATTCATAGGGTATAAAACTCTTCTTAATCCCTTACGCGCATAAAAGCCGAGGCTGGATAACCCGAGCCAAAGTTTAATGCGTTATTACGGCATCGAATCGGCTGCATAATTGTTGTAATAATCAATGAACGTCGCAGAATATGAGGAGGGATTATAAAGAGGGGGAAAATGAAAAACGCTAGGGAGGTTAAAACGGTGTGACGTGAGTTAAAATCGAAGAAAAAAAAAAAAACTATATTGGCGAGTGAATCGTCCTTTCCTCGTTCTATTTTCATCCCTTTAAGTTTTCGTCTTTTCCCGCGGTGTATTCGTCTTCCTCTTTATTTTTTCATCTCATACATCTCTTTTCCCCTATCCGGCGGTATACCAATATATTTCTCTGGTCCCCGTCGCTTTTTATTTCCTCCTAATAACCGAACGACATTAATCCGAGCGCCCGCGCTGATTGGTTCGATTCAATCAGCCCCGCTATCGCTTACATGGGCCATTCATTGAAAAGGGGAAGAAGGAGGAGAAAAAAAAACGATCGTTTGTCTCCCCCCCCCCCCCCCCCCCCCAAATAAGACCGGCACTTTGACGTCGGTATATAGGGTGGCTCCTAAATCACGTCGAAAAATTATGATGCAAAGAACGAACCTTGATCATCCAATATCATGTCCGTCGATTCTTCCTTGATCCGATTCTCTTCATCCCCAAAGAATTGAGACCGCGATTTTCCGTTTTTAGCCAGGTTCACGGATTGAGGTATGACAGTGTAAAGCGGACACCCGGTAGACGACTCTCATAGAGAAAGAGAGAGGGAGAGAGATGGAGTAGAACTTGGAAGAGGAAGAGGAAGAGGAGAGAGGGTTGGGTTAGGAAGGGCAGTGGTTACGGTTCTGAGGTTCTAAGCTGTGAACGAGATTAAACGATCGAGGAACTAGCGCCACTTGTCAACGGGTCTCCTCCTTGTCGGTAAACAAAGCTTTGCGAAATTTCCCGAGATTCGCCAGCAGGAAGTCAAAGGTCGCCGCGTCCTTTCCGCAATTAGGGTAAAAACGGAAGCGCGCCTGGAACCTGGGAGAGACGGTGAGGTGAGGGTGAAATCCTCGCTTGCGAATCAAGTACCAACACAGTTGAAGACAACGGAGATCCCTCTCCGGTTTTTGCACACCCCCGGCAAAATACCCCTCACCTAACAATATAATACAAACTTATCGCGTTCTCTGTGTTCTACGAATCTCTTCCCTCTTCTTGTTCTCAGCCGATGCAACTCGCAGCCTTACTTCCGGTCCCTGATTAACGCGTTTAATTAAGATAGAGAGAGAGAGTTCTACGGGTAGAAAATCGATTTTAGGTTTTTTGCATTTTTTCTTACACTTACATCCCTCGTCTCGATTCCTAAAATTTTTTGGGATCGGAAACCTTTGATTTGCACGAGTCTGCATCCCGCCAATTTAATGTAATAAACAGTTTAAACTTTACATACATTTTTCTTCATTCTTGATTTATCAAACTTGCGCGCAAAGTTTCTTCTACAGTTTCTGAAATTTTTACACGTTCTTTTCTTTTTTTTTTTTTGTTTAACTATTTTTCACACCGTGGCACAGGATTTTTCCCAAATTCTCATCTCGAAGACAGATACTCTAAATTTTATTTTGAAAACGGCTAATTTTTTGTTACGATTCTTATAAAATGACGTATTTTCTTTCAACACTAAGCTATTAAAAAAATCCTGTGACAATTTGCGGGAATTTGCAAGTAGATTATGCTCAAATTATCCATATGCTATGCTGCAAATATTAAACGAGAAACCTTGCGTGTAATGATTTTTCACATTTTGCACACTATTAATACTGCACTCAGTGCATCACTCTGATACATTTCAATGAGGATCTAATGAGGCAAATTTACTCTAAAGGATGTAAGAAATGCATGTCTACAGTTTTTAAATTTTTTTAAACTTTTTCTGCCCGGGAAAAAATTAACTGAAATGTTAATGTTTTTATTTTTATGTAGAAACGTGTGTCACAAAATTCCTTATAAAATTCGTTAGTGAAGGTCGATCGATTATCCTACCCACAATTGGAGATTTCGATGTTTCAGGTTTATTATGTTATTTTCAACCGGACTTTGAACAAAAAATTGTAAATATTACTCGTGTCTAATTCTTGTCACTTTATGGGTGTTTGTCTCTAAAAGAGGTCTAGAAAATAAGGGAAATTATATTTTCAGAACTTCTTTATTGTCAAAATTTATTCGAACCTCAAGCAAAGTTGACAAAAATCATATTTCACTTCATTAGATTTACCTGCAAGTAAATCTCTGCTTAGCAAATTAATTAGCGAAATAAAATATATAAAAAAAAAAAAAAAAAACTATATAAAAATAGAACCAAACGAAAATTAATCCAATCATCAGCCTGCTGAGTTTTTCTTTTAAATGCCAAGGTGATCAATGAAAGTTGATTTTCCACCGACAGCGAGCGTCGCGTGTTAACTGATTACGGTTTCCGATTTCGCTAGTGATTAAAACGGAACGTCAAGAGACAAATCTGAGTAGCTGTATATGTATAGAAAATGTGAAATGCAGAGAAAGCGATAGTGAAAATGAAGCGAGACAGAAAGAGGGAAGGAACGAGAAGAAAACCGTTTCGTTGAAATCTGAAGCATAATCCGCAATCTCTAAGCCTCTTATTTCATCTTGCCTTACAAACGCTTCGCTCGCTCGCTTCCCCAATTTCCGCGAATCTTAGCGGTTGTTTATCAAGGAGTCTCGTTAGGCGCGCCGATATAATAACTAATTATCCCCACCTCCCCCTCGCCCTGTCCGCTCTTTCATAATTTGGCATGGAACGAAGAGGTTCGTTAACGAGACAACCGCCGGGCGTGCGAGAAAAGCGAGAGAGGTTTATTACGGGGTTAGGATGCTTTTCAAGGATTCAACATGAATAAGAAACGGAATAAAAAATAACGCGCGAACAAACATGGCGGAAAAAGACAATGGAAAAGGAAATTCAGGCCTAGCTGGTTCCTTTTCGCAGCGTTGAAAATTACCCAAAGGGGAAATAATTACGGTCTATTTCACCGGCCCAACTATCGGGTGCGCAAATTGCGAAGAGGATAAAGAGAAGGGAGGAAGCTTTTGGAAAGCTTCTCAACTCTTTGTAGGGTGGCTTATTTTCCACCGGATTTCAGAATCCGTTTAATTATTTCTATTGTTCGATCTGCGGAGAGCGATTGAAGCAATTTTCCCCTCTTCCTTTCTTTCTTTTTTTTTTTTTTTGTTGTAAAATTTGGACAAAGTTTGAGCCTGAATCATCAAGTGACGATAATTGACGAACAGAAATGTATATACAGCTAGGTTTTATTTGAACGATTCACTGCATTTCTCATATATCTGAGTTGGATGATAAAGGTTGGTGGTTCTGTGAATCGGAGAGAAAAAAATTTATAGAAAAAGAGCGGAGGTGAGTCAAAAAGTGGAGAATAAAACGAGAGCGCGATCGGCTCAGAGAAGAGGATTATAAAAAACAAAAAAAAAAAAAAAAAAAAAGAAGCAGTGATAAAAATGAAAGAGGAGCAAATAAATATAAATAATTCAACCAGCGCGTTGCGAAGTGAAGCGATAAATTTCGTGGAGAGTATCGGATAGCTTAGTTTTTTTTTTTTTTTATTCATCTATTTTCATTCTCTTTCTTCGTATACCCTTTTTCCTCTCTTTATCGAACGGTGGAATTTTTAACACGCGAGATAATAAAAGATACGGATAAACACGCGATGACTGATGATCATTTTTCGAAACGATCGTAACAATTTTGACCTTTGATGTATTATATCGCAATTTATCACAAATTTATTTACACATATGTTACACAATCCTGAAACATAGCTCGATGAGAGTCGACGTATATTTTGAAAGTAAAATTACATCACCGGCCGTTGAAAAAATACTCTTTGACGCGTTTTAAAATCTTGTTCTGAAACTCGCAGCGGATGCTTTTTAAGAATAACAATTATCTAACTCAAGTAGCTCTGCAGTAGCTAATGCATTGTAAATATGAAACACAGTAAAAGTGTGTGCATTAAAGGCGTTAAAACTCACAGCGAACTACCACTTTTGCATCGATTATTCGCTTAAGTACCTTACGGTGGTTGTGGATGGTTAGAGAGAAAGGGAGAAAGGGAGAAAGGGAGAAACGGAGAAAGAGAGAAAGAGAGAACAAGCCTTCGAAGTAGACCGAGTAGAGAGGAGAAACCGAGGTATAAGAGACGGAGTTTTACTGTATTATAAATATATAGCCGTCTTGTAATGCACTCAACAACTTGTACCAAAGTGAAACAGGATAGAGATAAAAAAAAAAAAAAAAAAAAAAAACCAGGAACAACACAATGAAAAAAGAAATTGAGTGATAAACAAGCGTGTACTTATCGCGGGGTGAGGGACAAGGCGATGGGAAAAAAATTACGGAAAGCGAATTAATAACCAACAAAGAAAATAAGAACAACAAAACGGGGATGAAAGAAAAACAACGAAATTGATTTGGGATAAGAAAAAAATGGAGAGTAGAATAACAGGAATTTTATATCCCTTATATCAGACATCTGAGCGCTTTTTAATACTGCGGAAAAGTTGACTCGACGGTGTTACGGAATGTACCATATACGTTTACGATGGTATAATAAATTCTTGTGTCAGATTGTGATAGGTAAATTTGCAATTAATTCTAAACAATGCGTAACTACCGATTATTACAGTAGTCTCGAAAAATTATTAGCAGACAATTTTTGTAATCTATTTTGATATTCCCGTTTCCCTTATTTATTTTTATACTACTGTATTGACAAATCGGTACGAACGGAAAGAAAATTAAGCTGACTAATGTCAAACCGAAACGTTTGAAATAATAACAAACAATATTATTAATACTTTTCTCTACGATCTATGGGTTGAAAAACATGGTTTCGACACTTTTTCGAGATGACTATATTGAAATTGTATTACAATACGAATGATTGATGTACGGTACTAACATATTAATAAAAAAAATTGAGAATCTCAACTCGTCGAATTCTTAAAAAAAGAAAAGTACCGATCCACAATTTCTGCAACGTTGAAAATAGCGCACTGCGGGAGTTGACCAAACTTGACGGAAACGCGACAAGAAAAAGAACGAGGAAAAAAAAAAAATCAAAACGAAAAAAAAAAACCATTGGCTGAACAAGATCCGGGACAGAAGAATCCCGACGAAAGACTGAGAGAAACGAGGAGTGCGAGGGGAAAAAAAAAAAATGTGGTGCAAAAACGGAAAGCTGCAGAAGGATTAAAAAGAGGTAGATAGGGAGGGAGGGTAATAGAGCCAAGAGACCCTTGGGATCGGGGGATGTAAAAAAAATCAGGCAAGCACAGGCAAAAAACTTAGACACATCCTCGGCGTTCGCTGAACGGATGTCAGATAGGAGTTGGCAATTAAGACTCACCCCCGGGAGGCGGCGGCGGCGTCAGGGACGTCTTTTACTCCCGAAATAAGGAGACGGGGGAACGGGGTCGATGCCAAGAGGAGCAAAGGGTGGAATTCGAGACGTTCTCGGTTCCCGGCTCGCAGCCCTTCCCACGGTTTCGCGGGGCGTCGAGACATGTGCAAGATTCCACGCGGCTCAACCGTGGAAACCGCTGCTGCTGGCGCTACCGCGAAGCGACCGTCGCTATCGGAGCGCTACCGGCGCTGCTTTGCTGCTGATAATGTTGCTGTAGCGGCGGCGGCGGGGGTAACCACCCCCCACCTCCGACCCCCACCCCCCGCCACCCCGTCGAGGATCCGGCGCCGGAGTTTCTACTTCCTAAATAACTACCAAACAACGCGGTGTAAACGCGGTGTGTACGTAGTTAGGTAGGTAGATGTGTCGTGCATGTGTGCAAATCGAGCTTTTCGCGACCTCTGATCAGAGACCCGCCTTTCGAGTTAAAAATTCCAAGAAATTTTCATCGGGTTTTGCATTACCGAAGACGATGCTTCGTTGTGTTTAGAAACTGTAGAATAACTGAGAGAGAGAAACGGGTTTATTATAAGTCATGGGACACCGCGATCCCCTAAGGACTATGCAACAAGTACACGTATGGAAGATAAACGAAAGAAGGTGAATAAATAAATAAAAAATAAAAAAAGAGAAAGAAGCTTTTAATCGCCCTGTATTATATATATATATATAAATGAAATATGTAATACGTATAAATATAACGTATGAGGTAAAAAGAATATACAATAAACAATCAGCATAATGAGAAATAGGTGATAATGAAAAATAGGTAATAATGATAATCGTATCGTATATTATAAGTCAATAGGAGGAATAAACAAAAGTCAAACAAAATAAGTTAGAAATTACATGAATAATAAAACAATTGGGGTAAAATGCAAATAAAAATTGAAACAATAGTATAAGGTAACGAAATCGATTAAAATACAATAAATTTAAGGTGTCAACGAAAGGCAGAATAAGAGCATAAATATGAACACAAACATTAAAAAAAGAAAAATTCTTCCGCAAACGTTGGCCTCGGCACACACAAACAAGAAATTTTTTCTTAAAAAATGAAACTTAGTCTTTTTTCATTCACCTTTTCAACTATCATTTTTTTATTTGCATAGCCGAGAAACACAGTGTTGAGTACAAAATGAAAACTATAGTTTTGTGCAGCTACAAATATGTGAAATTATTCTTTTCGATTATGGTTACTCGCTTTATTTTATTTTATTTGACAAGTTACTGCCGTAATTGAATGTTTCATGGCAGCGGTAAGTTGACGTTAAACGGTACCTGTTTTTTACTGAATTTTTCTTGTTACTACAACGAACGAAATTTACCGACTGTAGTAATCCCGGTCAATTCGCCATTTTAAAACTCGTATAATCCATTTTGTTTTTTAATTCTTCTCCACGGTATCCCATCTCTCTATCTCCGGGGAATTTGAATCATAATTGATATTCCGATTATATTGAAACGGATTGAATAAACGCTTGTGCGTGTAATTAATAATGGAGAAATATGAAATGTTTCGGGGTCCGACGACTTGATCAGTAACACTTTAATTCAGCCCTGTCGTAAATATCTCGGTTGTATTTTCCATATCTCTGCAGGGAGCAGCGGCACCCGCCACTTTAGCAATTTGCATATTGGTAGTATTTCAATTGGTAGCAGGGCATGCCGCCCAACTCCGGCTTTCGATCTCCCGGCGCGTGGTTTGGTCATCAGTTAAAAGTTGGCTCTGCATCGGCCAACATTTACAGAGCGAAAAAGAGAGAAAGAGAGAACGAGAGAGAGAGAGATGGGAAAATAGGAGTCGATATGCGTTATTGTTTATCATTTTCCGAACCGGAGTCACCGCGGAAAAATAATCCCTGTACAGATATGATGCGGAGGTAAATTGGGGCGAGCAAAATATGAAGAGAAAAAATAGTATAAAAAATAGAGTCTCAAAGGTAGGAAAATCGCATTTATCAAAAGGTTTGAATTGAAATTTATAACTACAAGGGTAGCTTTTAAATAAATTGAATATTTGATAAGCTCGGTTTCGTCATTGAAATCGGGTTGAAAAATGAAGAATCTCAGATTTAGGTAGTCAATGAAAAACTGTAAAATATGAAACAAATTCTAAACTCTTCAAATTCTAAAATTCTAAATATAAGATAAAAACGTGAAATGTACAAACGCATTTTTGAGTCTCGCAATTTAGCAATTGATTGAAAATTCCAATATCAGTAAAGAAAAAAAAAAAGAACAACGCTACCACATGATCTTAAAATTTGATTTCACGTTGACCGTCATTTTTACGAATCCCCGCAAATTTACAATGATTTCTTCACATACCTGGAGAATTAAATTCTCGTTCTAAGAGCGTACAAAGATTAAAATCGTCGCGTTGAAGCCGGGGAGTTGTGGTGAGGTTGGGTTAATTAGAGGAAAACTTGAAGGGAATAAAATACCGACTACTTTCCACGCCCCGAAAATTTGCGGAGCTCTTTAACTAGGACGATAAGATTTGTGGCTTAGCTGTTGTGCTGCTCGTTGAGTAAGCCACGCGGCTTTTCTCTGCTGATCCACCGCCCCCGGAATTCCCCCCCCCCCCCCCCCCCCCCCCGCCCCCTTTTTTTTTTTGAATTCTCCCCAAGTTTGGCAATTTCGGATATTTAGGGCGGCCGGGGAATCGTCCGCCTCTCGATCTGATGTATTTATTTATCCGATACCAACGCTGCTGCCTACCAAAAGTCGGGAGCGAGCGGAGAAAACCCCGGAAAACTGGGAAAGACGGCGCAAACTCGAATAAGACACGCGTCCAGACGAAAGGGGCGGAAAACACAGTGGAAAAGCTTTGAGCGAGCGAGGTTGATGCATCGCTTTTCAAGACTTTACCCTTTTTCATCCCTCCTGGAAGCGCGGATAACAACACGGAGAATAATTTAATACTTTATACCGTAGGGGGAAAAAACTCGGCGATTGAATGAATGCAAAATTTCTTCAACACCCCTGAGCAACAGCTTAACATTATAGAATATTCAATTATAGGAAAGAGACTTTGTATTTTTTACCTTTCGGAGGTTAATTAACGATGAGAAATAAAAACGTGAAATGCTAATTGTTTAAACAACATTTAACCTCGTTCCTGATACTTGGTCGGTTGTATTAAATCGATGCTTTCACGAAACCCGGGGACCAAAGTTCAAAGATAAATAATCAGGACCTGCCTTGATCACCCTGAGTTGATTAACATTTGACTGGCAGATTAGCTACATCGTACAAACACGTGTTGGATACTGATTGCCGCCAGATATAAGCATACGTATTTGTGCGTTATACTCGGTCATAATCATCTCGGGACTAATTAGGACATCGATAAGGGTCGACGATTCGTGCCGAGAGAAATTATTAGGTAAGCTGATAATCGCGCAAGTTAATCATCGGGCTTCGAGAATTCTGTATATTTTTTTTTCACAATTTTATTTTCAATTACTCACATTTCAGGCGGTTTTTCATCCTCGACGATCTCGCTGAAATTTTAATTTTTCTCTGTATTTTCAATGCCCGAAACTTGTGAATAAAAAAAAAAAAAAAAAAAATAACAACAACAACAACGAACAATAAGGTAAATTTGTTTCTAAATGAATTATTTACAAATTTTCAGAAATCTAATTGTTCTTTAACTTTTTAGTCCATCGCAGTATTGTTTTTATACATGTTAAATATTTAAAGATTTAATCAAATTAAGCTAATCAGGCTCTGTTAAAAAAATAAATACTTGGATTATTTGAAATTTAGATCACCAAAAATAGTCAAAATAATACGATATTAGCATTAAGAAAAACCGATAAATCATGTCGTCTGTTTTAAGTTATGAACAACCGAATTTTCCTCATTTCGTACTAACGATTTTCATAATTTTTTTTCTTTATTGATAAAAAAATCCTTCAATAAAATTCTACTCGATGATAATTGTGTTTTTCTCTCATGCAAGGGGTTTAAAATTACCACTATCACTTTCATATTCCACCTTCATTCCTATCCCGCAACTGGACCTTGAAGAACGTGATTATTCTTGTAAAGCCTCGGTCGATGAAAATTGTTGATAATGAGGAGAACGGGGAAAAAAAAACAAAAATAAAATGAAATGAAACCACGACGTGACGGAAGGGTTTGAAAATTCCTGTCGACATTTTTAGAGTAAAACGAAACGTCTGTGGAGAATTGGAGGGAAATTTTTTCACCAGAATATAATAATAAAGAACGTTTCGTTTCGTCGGAGAATGAGGATTTTTAAGTTCTCCTGGGAGGAAAAAAGCATAGAGAGAAAGAGAGAGAGAGAGAGAGGCGGGGGGATGGAGTTAAAATTTAACCATCTGGTTGATTAACCGTTATTCAGAGAAGAGGAGTATATATTTCCCCGGCGCAATACCTCTCCCGTAATCTTGCCTCCTCAGATGGCAAGCTGTTTTCAAGTAAAGTAATTTTTCCTCACCTCTCCGCATCTCGTAGGATCTTGCAACCAGCCTCCGAAACGAATCACCACCCTTATCTTTTTTCACCCTCCTCGCCTCCCTCCCCCCCCGCCTCTTATAAAGCAGCAGCAGCAGCATCTGAGAAAAGTAAACATTATCATGACTACAGTCTCAGCCGAGAAAAGAAGCGGCACATTTCTTTTTCCACTGTAATTTATACGCAAGGTATGTAATTATCGCTTTAAGGAGCTTTCGCGCCTTCGGTACACAGAAAATGATGCCAAATTTTGCGAGAAAGAGAGAGCTTCGTTGATTAGTTTTTCGAAGATGAATATAAATCGATTCTAAATATCATCGCAACATCGATACAAGTATCGTACCGTAAATTTTTTGAAATTTTTACAGAAGATTGAATAAAGATTCTGTCAACCATTTTTGAGTAACAATTTATTCTCTTTAAACGATTGATTTTCTCGTCTGAAAAAATATTGAGTCGAATTGTTGATTTGGATTGATTTTTTTCCTTTAAAACCGATCTAATTATAACGTAAAAAACGTATTTTATGATCAATCGTTCCTCGCGTTTTTCTTCCTCGAAAAATTCGTCCAGCGGTACGAAAATAAGCAAACACCGCATATTTTCACTCGTACATTAATTCAACAGACCTTCAGTTGTACCCGGGTGTTTTAATTATTCGGTTTTGAATCTTTTGACCGGTCGACACGGAGCTTCCGGTGCCTCCCAAAGGACGAGAGTTTTCCAGCTCGGAGGCAACTACTTTTCGACCCTGCAGCATGCCCCCCTTTTACTACTGAAACTAAAACTAGCTAACCGGTTCTTATGTGTGCAGGGGCACGTTGTACCTGCGCGTCGACCAATTACTTCCACTTCCGCCCCCTGATCGCCGTACCATGGACACCCAGGGCTGCTATTGTGTCCCTATTTCCCATTGTGCGTGCGGCAAAGGCGTTCGAGTGGATATTAAAGCGCGTAAAATTTCACCCTCGAAATGCCGAGACGTTCGTTACAATTTTCCGTAATCAGTGGCGCAAGCCCCGGAAAGCGTAAATAAGGAAAAAGAAATATAAAGAATTTCATTTTTCTTTTTTTTTTGTCAGTTAAACTTTCACGGATTATAAATAATTGTGATTTGTGTACTGTGATCAGCAATTTGGAAAACTTTTATTGGGATGTCGGGATCGTGGGTGGAAAAAAATTGATGAACGCGTATCTACTAAGACTGACGATATTAATCCTGTTGCAATTTTGTACAGATATGGCATCAAATTTTCTCAGACCTGATAGTAAAAACTGAACAGTTGAATCTCAGCTTAGTAAAATTAGATCGAACGATTAGCTTGAATTATTAATTAGCAGATTTCATCAGATGAATAATATACAAGCTTTAGATCTAAATAATACATGGTCTGAAAAAATGGATTATGATATTGGATTCGGATTACAGAATATTGAATTGATATTAAATTCAGTTCGCAGGATCAAATGTTTGATGAAATAATAATCGCACTTGTCAATGTATCAACCGAAGTACGAGACTCGGGTTAATTTGTGAAAATGGCTTACTGTACGCACCTCATCAGGTCTCTCGGTTTCGATTCGCAGACGATTTTATACGACCCTTTATACTGCTAACACGAGGTAACGATCAAAACTGCCTATTAATTCTGTATTAGCATAACGTTCTTCAATTATTGGTATTCGTCATTAAATGTAATTTGGTCGAATGCTTCCGGGCTTGAGTACATACATATATGATGCAATTATGTAGAGAATCGAAGGTAATGACGAGGGAAAATGCGAGAATTTATACATTCCCCTATTTCGTTGCTACGAAAGAGTTGGAGGATCGATTCGCTGTTGCTGTACGTGTGGGGTAGAGGTATAAGGTGTACCTATATTCGTATCGTATATCAGAGATGTAACATATACATGTACTGTATACAGAAGAAAGTGTAAAGTATAAGAGATAAAGGCTGAAGGGCAAGAAGAAGAACAAGGAAAAACCGGAAAAACTTTAGGGCGTAAAACATTAAACACTGGGGTGCGACGAGGCAGTGATTGAGTAAGACCAGAAATGCGAAGCAGTCGCTTTCGCTTTGTAAGCCGCTTTGCTGACGCTAAAGGTATAACGGAAACGTACCACTCAGCCGAGGTTTTCCGCAGGAAAAACAACAGGGGTTTTAAGCAACCGCTCTCGCCACCATGCAAGCCTAGCTTCAGCTTCTTCTTCTTCTTCTTCTTCTTCTTCTTCTTCTTCTTCGATGCAGGAACTTCTTAGCTTAGAGGCACCAGCCCGAGACGCTCCCGACAGGATCACTTTCCCGTTTCTCTAGCCCGACTTCCAAGCTAGACACTTGGGCATAAAACATCCAGACTGTCGCCGTATAAAAGAAACTCATAGTCACTTTTGGGGCGATCCTTTTGAAAAACTGTTTTCCTTTGCTTTACCCCGAAAACAACAGTCCACTAGGAGTTGACGCTGAGCTAATGGCTACTATTCCCAACATTAGAAGTACCTCCAAATGATGTTGGCACTCGTTTTATCCAGTAGATACATGTATAACGCCGGTTCTGAGTACAGATTCCGATGCCAACGTTTTACCGACAATTTAGCCGCTTCACAGCTCAGACTCAAACCCTCCTTTATCGATGATATCGATGAAATTTACCGATGATCGATAAAAGGGGTTGATGTCTAATTTTGAACATCGTTTTCAACAGCAACACTCTATGTGTTCACTGGTTATGCAACGGCAGCTCTGATCCTCTAACAATGAGGCTATACTATAGCGATTCCTGTGAGGCAAATTATGGCGGGTGCTGGGTGAAATTAATGAATGGTATCGTTGAATGTTTGATGCCTCGGCGAAGGTTCTTTGTTTATCGACATGACGCTCCACCTGCCACTAGTTTAGGTTCTTGGAGCGCGAACTGGCAGCTCACAAGGTGTACCAGTCATACTGAGCGAGCAAAGTTCGGTATCGATTTGCAATTAGGGTCTATCTAATCGTACCTTTTCATGGATCGAGTCCGCCTTACGCAAAATTACCACTTTGCTCGAAGCCGTGTCAACGCTTCTCGAGAAGTTATACACAGCGGGACAGGATATGGCAACATAAAGGGAATTCCGGAACGCTTGAATGCGAAACTGCGAAGCACTCCGGTTACCGCTGTTGCTCTCGTTGGGGATCGAGTGTCGCACATTCAGCGGTGGATTTGTTGCATAAGAATATCGGCAAACCGTGTTTTACGAGCCCCGAGTCTTTTGCCAAAGATTCAGTTGTATTGACGTGTTCACAGATTGGAATTTTCTCTCACCGAGCGACTGCCTCCTCCGACGAATGACTTTTCGCATTTGCTTAGGAGAGTGGGAAAAACATCCGTAGCCGAGTCTCGACGAGGAAATTGAATATTTTTTTGTCAATGTGGGTTAGACTGTTTTAAATTGGGTGGATCTTTCTTTTCTTTCCCCAAAAACAAGGTTTACTCGATATTTTTTGTTATATTACAAAAAAACCTACCCAAGTACAGGATTGAAAAGCTCACGTTTAAGAGGCACCTCATACCACGTGACTCTTTCCTATTCGAACACTCCAATGTGGATACGTATACCTGACTTTGGCTAACGATTCACTTCGCTGCACGATTTTATTTTTTAAATTCTAATCTTCCCTTTCCGGGAGCTGATATTCTGCAAGCTCCGGCGAAAATTGCCAGCTAAATTGGACGAATTCGTGTAAAAAATCCATCCCCAATGGCTCGACCTGATTCATTCCGGAGAAAAACTGGCTTTGAAGGTGATCGATGGACGGCATCATACGTTGCGGCCTTTTTCACACTCACTTATTATTTTTCTCAACAGTTGACGCGTGTATACCCACGTAGGTACGTATTTCAAGTTTATTTCATTTCGGTACGGAAGGCAGTGTCCCCACGATTTTGACGGATGATGGATGGATGTACGAATTGGTTGAATGCCTATAGCCCGTTAGGGGTTCGGGGTTTCGCCGCGTTATAACAACTCGAAAAGTCAAGTGGGTCCCGGGCCGCGTTATTGGCTGTAATATAAATTACCCGGAGCTCGACCTTGCGCGAGGTTTCTCCTTTCATCGATAATTAATATACGTTGGGGAATTTTCGTTGTACAAGATGAAAAATGAAGAATAACCATATTAATTATAAAAATGTTCGTAAAAAGAGTTTTTTTTTCTTTTTTTTTTTTGTTCCTTTCATAACAAGTAACGGTGAAATAAAAAATTGAAAAAAAAAATAAAATAAAATAATGAAATCACGGAAATAATCACAACCGCCGATTTCCTTTCGTGCGCTTCTTTGGCGTTGAGCAGGGCTCATTGGGTTGGAGTGAGTGTACATAATTTCTCAGAGAAGACCAATTACTCGCCATTATTACATGTATCCATTCCAAGGGGTTTCTCGGCTGCTCTTAGTTTCCCGTAGAAGCACGCTAGGTATCCGAATAATTAAGCATTAATCGAGTTTCTTCATTACCCCCCCAAGACGAGCTGCGTCTAAATCACGTTACGACCCTTCCCTCTGTCTCTCTTCCACTTGGCAAAGAACCGCTCACTTGGTTCTCTCCACTCAGGTTAACAGAGTCGCCATGCAGGCAACGGGTGAAATCTGGTACCAACTGTGCAAGTCTCTCGGTCCTTCGTTCCACTCGCCATGCTGCGGCTCCGGCTGCGGCTTTCCATCTCCGCTAACCACGTCTTCAAGTTATGGTTGCACCGTTCTGTCCACGAAGTAATCCTTCTTGACTACCTTCGCCTCCTTCAACTGCGCCGCAATGCAACTCTGAAGAGGTTGGTGCCCGCCCTAATGGGACATAACCAAAGGGAAGAAGAAAAGTAGAACCCTAAGCGGATAAAGACTCGGACCGTTAGTCTCTCGGTTCAGAAGCACTCGAGTACCACTAAATCTTTCCTAGATGTTATATCGCTGAAATTAAACCCTGGTCTGGAATTTGACCAAACATTTGATGCTCCAAGTTGGAATCTGAATTTTCCTTTGAGAAGTTAATTCGTTTCAAGCAACTGCAGAGCTTGAAGTAAACTCGAACAACTTCACGCGATATCAATTAGCAGTTTGATGCGAGATCGAGTTACATATCTACTCAAAATAATTTCGCGTATCAAAGTGAATTCGCCTAGCCTGCCATGTCTTCATACAATGACTTTGCACGATTTTGCAACAGACTCGAGAGGTAAATTGGAGCGAGGTACTGTATCACAGACTCCTTGGAAAGTGAAACGTACCGTAGCGATTTCGTTATACTAACACCGATATTCTCGAGACTTTGGAAAAAAGCCTCTCTATATCGGGGCACTTTCCGTAACGCACTGAGTGGGACATAAGTAAGTACGTACCTATAACACATAGGCAGAGGTGTGAAAGCTCTCTCTCCTAATTGTCCTTTGTGAGGTGTGTGAGGATGGCTGCTGACTGCAGAGGAAAAGGGCCGGTTGATTGGCTCGAGGACTCGAAGAGGAGGAAGTAAGTGGAATCGGGAGAAGGCGCGACTCGAAGTGAGTGATATTCGCTCCCGAGGGAATAGCTTGGTAAATGCACGTTTAGCGCGAGCCGCAAAGGAGCTTCATTCGCTCCTTCGATTGCCGGGGATCTTAAGGAGTCGGAAAATCACTGGACCGGTTTCTTTCTCCGGTCACTTGTTAGGTGAACGATTCGCCCGAACAAAAGGCCAATCCCAAGTATATGGACCGACGATTGGTGCCGGTCAAGGTTTTCGGTTGACGGGGGAACCAAGACCCGTACTTCGGGTCCTCCTCATTGTCCGCGGCAAACCGCGTGGGGGGTAAAAAATCTTACGACTTTCTTCCCGTGCTCCGAAATTACCTGCTTCTACTCTCGAGCCTCTCTAGGATCAGCAGCACCCCCCGCCTCTCTCACCACTTTATCTCCTCAAGATGTACCGTCATCCGATATCGGCTGATCAGATTCACCGTGACGCGTGGCTCGGATTTGCGGTCTTCGACCAACTCCGTCGCGCAGCTCTGCGGAATTCGCAGATCTTTTGTCCAGGACGAGAGTGGCTAATTTCACCACGGCCACGAGGCATGAACTGAATGTTCTGCAGAATTCCGCCGAGTGCCGGAGGGGAGAAAATTTCATCTCACGGGCTGCGCAATATTCCCTTTCGTTGATATATTCTGCATGGGAACTGGCAATTATCGAACCGGGATTTTCAATCGCAGATGGCGTATGTATATTTCCATGAAAATACGGACGTTTTTTATGCGGTAAAACTCGCTGCGTCGAATGAATCGGACTCAATTAGTGCGATAAGGGGTGAAAGAACCGTGGCTAGTCGTTGGAAAAAAAGAATCACCCGCAGTTGCTCGTTATGCAGCCACTGCATATTATCCTTTATGCGGGGTTTCAATACCGCATCGATCACGGGATTGCTAGTGATAAAATCCTCTACATCGGCAAATTCGCATTAAACTGTTTCCCGTGAAATCATGCGAGATTCCGAGTGCTCGGAATATTTCTGACTCTTCCGACTTTTGACTGACACCTTGTTACACTATCCGTTAACTTCAAGTCACGTACGTCGATAGCTGTCATTTTCTCGACAACGCTGTCTCCGCGGAATCGGATATTGTCCAGATTATCGAGGATAAAGAAACTCTCGTTGATCCTTGAGCACGAGATGGGTTCATTATTGGTGAACGACACAGCGGTCAAAGAGTGTCTCGAGATCCTGAACAGCGGTTTGAAGAGTAAAACTCCAATCGAAGTCTCCGCCACTTTGGAGAGGTTAAATTCTGGGCTCAGCAAAAGTCTCGAGTCTAGGATGCACGCGTTTCAGACTGGAGCCTGCGGGCTCATTCTGGATGTCCTGGACGATTTCGTCGACGTAAAAAGCGTCGTCCGCTCGTGTCTGAAAGCTATGGTCACTCTTAGCAGTCAGTCAAATGAGCTGAATGAGAAGGGAATCGCTCGTCAGATGAAGTAGTTAACCGCCATGGTCGTTCATTTTTTCCTGGATGTTGTCTATTAGTTTGCTTCAGGAAGGAACCAGCGCCGGAAATTCACGGCTGGTTATGCGATGGATGAAGCGGTGCTGTCTGAAGAGCGAGAAAAACAGACAAGCCATCTTCGAGGCGGGCGTGACGGACCGTGTTAAAGAGATTTTGCAGAAGGACACCGTCACGGCAGGGGAACTCAGCGACCTTTGTTCGCTGCTGAGGGCGCTTATCCTGGATGATGACCTGACCATCGATTACGGAAATTCCGTCCAACGGACCCGTGACGTTGCCCAAGAGACCGTCATCTTCGTGGTTCCTCTCCTTGCCAGTAAGGAACCAAAAGTCCTTTTAATGCCACGTCCCGTTCACCATCTCGTCAGTAAATCATCCGATCGCAGAATTCATCCACAAGAAGAAAACGGTCTGCGAGGTATTGAAGACCCTGACAGCGCTTCTCGTGCGTAACGACTTTTGCGTCAAGGTCGAAGAGATCGGGGGAGTCGGCCTCGTTCTCCAGACCATGGTGGTACACCCCGATGACGAGAACCTGACCTGCCTGGTTCTCAGGCTCATTAAGAGACTGGCTGGGAACGACTACGTCAAGGTGCGTCTCGTCGTCGAAGGTGCCGCGTCTCTTGTGGTGTCGGCGATGCGCAGGATGCAGGTGAGAGGTCGAAAGAAGGTGAATAGAGGATCCTTGGTGCGTTCCGCGAAGAGTATTCATTGGGACGACAGTCGTTACCATCAGTCAACGAGCGATGACGGGTTCATAAATAGCCGGAATATTGCTTTAGATGCGAACTTTACGAACGACGCCGAGACGCTAAAGCAGATGCAGCACCGTAAACTGCATCCACCTACGCATTCGGGCTGAGCAATTTGTTGTAAAGTTTACAACTTCGTTTGAAACTGCGCGTATACATATAGTGTACAGTACACCCACCTGATCTTGTTAACCGTGACGTATGCGTGCGCTATTTCTTTGCCAATTACGCGTAGCTTTCATGTGGGGTACGTTTCCACCTCGCTGAAGCCACCATGTATTTCCTAGGAAACCATGTGTTCAGTTTCTTACTGAAATGTTACGAACTGTTCGAACGATCGGAGGTAAATCTTATCGCCGTGAGTTTATTCCAGTTCTTGATTATCCCAGACCTGGATTGAGATCAGAATTGAGTTACCTATCGCTGCGCGAGTTGAATGACACGCGTAATCCGAGCGTGCGAATCTGCCACGAATGCGACTGCACCGCCATTCCTTCGAAGAGTCTTGCTTCGGTGAGCCAAGCCTAGTGCCTCACGGATATGAATTATCGTCTTTGAGTCACCTGTTCCCACCTTTGATAGCTATTCGACATTTCGAATAGTTGAATTCAGACTCGATTATTATGGTCATGGTTCCAAGTTGTCAGAGTTTTCATAATTTTCGGTGCTGGTCATTTTAATACCTTGGACACATGATTATGGACTATTAAGATCTTCAAACTAGATAATACATTGGTTATCGTGACATTTGGTTTGCTCGGAATCTAGACCATTTCGAGTGGTATCATCGACTCCAAACCAATCGATACATCGACTCTTTCAAAATTCAGAATCTTGAGAGACGATCAGACCACTTAGAACGATGAGAAGTCAATTCGGATATTGCTCATTTGAAATGCCATCGTCCACCTGTTCGAGTCTTTTCTTATGTGAAAATATTCGACCCTTGAGAATCGTTCCTTCCGCGAAGTCTAAGCATAGTCAGTTCCCTTCGCAGAGTAGAATATTCAGTTTTCCCTTGAGTAAGAATATCTTCCGGAATAATTTTTCCCAATGCAGACAGGATCCGTGTCGGTGGCGGGTTTGGATTGCATCGGAGCACTGACCCTGGGAAGCTGGCGTAACGCGGGTATCTTTTACGACTGTGAAGCGGCCCTGTTGATCATCGAGACGATGAAGAGGTACCCGGGGAGCGTAATCGTCCAGCGGAATGGCACCCGGGCGATATCTAACATAGCGAGGAGCAGGAAGATCGATGCACGACGAGCCTTCCTGGACCTGGGGGTCGAGGCAGTCTTGGAAACCGCCATGAAGATACACGCTGACGACGGTGATATCGGGCCCGAAGTCACGGCCGCCTTTTCCGCCCTCGAACTCCACCCCGCGCTCAAGGACCACTGGGCTAAAATGCCCGCAAAGAAGTTGGAGTGTGGGTGCAATGTCGTGGGAACAGGGTTTTCAACCACTTGTCAATAGTTGTACTCGTAATCAAGTTTCTAACAAGAAAGGTATCCTAGGTCGATCTCTCCGATCTAATTTCTTTTGTAATATATTGTAGTAGACTAAAAACTAAGCAACACGTCTTTTTTTTTATCTGCCATTAAACACTTTGAGGAGATGAAAGCACCCTTCAAAGTAAAGCATGTCAAGGGCCTATTTGGTACTTTCACCCACAAGAACATAATATTTTTTAACCAATCCAACTGGAAAAGTTTTCACATAACGAGATGTGAAAAATTTTATTTTCAGAATTGCAAAAGAAACAGAAAACTGCCAAATTGCCTTACTTTGGAGGGTGGTTTCACCCCGTTAAAGTGTTTAATGGTGGATGAAAAAAAAACACATCTGGCTTGGTTTTGAGTCTACTATAACATATCACGAAAGGAATCAAAGAATACCTTCCTCGTAAGAGAAAGTAATTCAAGGTTTCGTTGAGACTTCATTAAAATTGTAATTATGAGGCAAGTTCTGTCTTTGGGGTAGTTGTGGGCTTAAGGACGAACTGCGGAAAAGCTCTGCTGGAATGTTTCAATACCTTCGTGAACTGAGAAAAAGCTCTTACACTTTCCAGATGCCCGTTTCCAGCGGCCCGTATTGATCCTGATCAGTCTGCGGCGTATCCGAGACGCACCGAGGGGGTAAAATAAGAAGTTTGATGAAAGCTGAGGTGTATAAAGATTGATGTAGCCGGTGCTGTTGCATCCGACTCACAGCTGCAAGGCGAAGACGTCGCCGTCTCGACTCGGCGCTGCGTGAAATCGCTCAATTAGAAGAGCCCCTTGAGTAGGTATACGTATAATATCTCGCCGAAACTGTTTCCAAGTTTTATGAAGTGGGTTGAACCGCGATGGTTGAAGACGGCAGGTTCTTTAGGTAGGAATTGCAACGACTGGAGAAATTCTCTAGCTCGCGAATCGACGGACCAGCTCGTTTGGTAGCTTCGAGCTGCAGGGAAAGTAGCGGGAAACTTTTCAAGGCCCGTATACCTTGCACGACTTGTTGAGATGCATTGAAACGGAAACAATCGGACCGTCTTATCTTCACTCCGGAACAAGCTCCGACCCTCGAACTAATACACTCGCAAGCTGGAAGATGGGCTGTTTTTTCAACGACTGCACCAGCTGCGCAATTCAAAGCCGTCTTCGTTCCTCTTTCCATCTTCTGCTCTAATGCATACTCATTACACACTATTTTACATTTGCGTTCAAAACGTACAGTCCGACTGAAGTCGCGAGCCATTCTTGAATTAAGAAATTTTCGCACCAATATTTCTGCGTCGATTGCCTTTCTTCGAATTTCTTACGCTCGAGTATATTTGGCACATCCCATTGATCATGCTGGCTAAATCGACCGTGCGTGAAATACAGATACCCACGTCTTTTTTATTCACTCGTACGCTGAAGATGTTCACTTTTTCTTTCTCATCAGAAGTGAAACGAGGAATGAGAGAGAAATTAAAATTATCTAGTTCGACAATTTCAGACCCTTTCCAACGAGTTTCCAACGCTTCAAACTGCGGTTTTTGACCTTTATCAAAATCACATGGGCACAATCATCCTTGAAGCTATTTTTTCATAACTTTACCATCGTTTTGGGCATCAGCATTATTTTTAGTCAATGGTCTACAACGTGTACGGAGGTCAAGTTTCTTGGGTCATGGTCAACCTACTTTTTTTTAACAGACACGTGTCAGTCTCATTGAACGCTGTCCTCAGACTTTATTCTGTACCAGTATGGATGTAAATTTTCGAGCAATTAGGGGTACAAAGAGAAAGAAACCAGAAAGACTGCCATGTTTCTAACATGGACGGAACATCGGCGTGAAGTAATTTTTTCGCAATGTGAATGAACCTCATCCCAATAAACTTAAACAATATATTTGTTACGGATTGGCGTAACATCAACAGTGTTGACGTGTCCGAGTAACATTACAAGTTATCAAAGAATTATTGCGATTTGTTGTCAAGTAAGATAGTCTAACCCCGAGTTGAATCCAGCAGAAAAAAGTAAGTATGTCCAGCGTATTTGAAACTCATAAACCAATGACAAATGAAATGTTCATATTTTTCTTATCTTGTAATATGAAGTCGGAATTTGAGCATTTCTAAATTCAAAATGGTGGATCCAACATTGTGGATGTAAAATCGAAAAAACTAAAAAACGATTATTCTGGCCGGAACTTATTATTCGGGGGTTTTCGGGGTTGTACAAATTTACAAAGATCATTTGTAGTTGTAAATAAACTGTGACAAGGTTCAAACATGGAAATTTTTGAAGTAGCATGCCGATCATCCCGTTGTGACTGAAAGGATGAAACCGTCGAAATCCGGCTAACAGTCAAGTTTAAATTTTCCGTTTGATCGGAACAACTTTTCCTTTTTTCCCGAAAAAACCGAGAAAAAAAAAAAAAAAAAAAACTAAATAAGCAGAAGAGCGGGAATTTCAAAAAGACAGCAAAAGCTTGAGAGGCGGTTCGTTTGAACAAAGACGATCAGCCGAGAGAAAAACATCCGCTTAAGAGATTGCGACGTCTTCGTGTAAGCGGATGCTGTGTGCATCGGTCCGGGACGGCGTCGCGACGCTCCGCGCCACGTCCCTACGACAAGGACGTTTCGGAGTGGGTCGCCGGTCATGCGCAGGTCGCTCAAGCAGCCAGGTGCGCGTCGAAGAGGCGCGAAGATTCGACCGACGTTTGGGGGAACTCCAAGAGTCGGTGGTGGTGCCGGTTCCACCGCCTGAGCGATCCGGCACGCGTTTAGTTGCTTGCGGGTCAAACGCTCGTCCGGTCGCGACGCGTTCTCCGGTCCCTCGAATCATCATCAATCCGCGATTATCAGCCGCGTCGGATATTCCGCGTCGCGATTCGCAAACCAGTGCTGTGCGGATAACAATTCTGGATTTGGAAAGAAGGGCCAAGTCCCGTCGCCCCCTACGGTTTTTTTAAAAACGCAACCGGAATTCATCCTGCCTAGTATGCGCGGTTTTTCGTCGCCTCAAGCGAGGGTCAATCGCCGTAATAACCGCACTTGACAAGACGAATTAACAGCCGATTCGCCAGTTCGTGCATGAAAATCGCCAGCCGCCGTCGTCCGGATTTCGAGTTTGGGTTCTGTGAGCTGCGAACTTTCGTGATTGAATTTCAGTTCGTCAAATTTCGCGAGCGCCAAAAGCGAGAGTGTTTTCTTTTTAAGTCAGTTTGAAGCTTAACGATTTGTTGCTGCTGTTTCTGTTTTATTGTGTCCCGTTTTGGGTTCTTTTCACTGTTTATTCAACTAAAATCGTTCATATTTACCTGTGAGAAAAGTTCGCACCCGTCACACCGAAGTCGAGATGACGGGGAAATAAGTGCCTGCTGAAAGGAGCCTAAAAACCCCAAAAATTTCAACCTACCAAAAAAAAACCACGCCGGAAGTATACCCAAGGATTCATCCAACAGGAAATTGCTCGGCATAAAATGACCGGTTTTTTCACCCTCGTTCTGTTCGCGGGGCTTTTCGCTGCCTGGCCTGATCGAGTCCAAGGTAAGAGGAAAAATCTCGCGCGAAGAACGAAACGCAATTAGTAAATATATCTAGTGGTAAGAAACGTGTAGAATATATTTACTTCCGTTTCCCGAGTATACACATGTGAATACACGTACCTACCGTTTGTTCTCACACAGGAGTAACAGCGTTGTAACGATTCTCCCCTTAGAATCGGTGAACGTTGAGAGGAAAACGCGTGTCTTTTGCCCAACGAGGCCAATTATCCGTAAATCACGGAATACGGAAAGTACGTTGGAAGTATTTCGCGTTCGGTTGATAAAAAAAATTTCTCGCAAAAGCTGTTTCAGGAAAAAGTTTTCCCAAAACGTTTCTGTTCTTTTTTCTGCAAGAAAAGAAAAAAAAAAAAGAAAAAAAGAAGGGCTGCAGGTTTATCCATCCGGAGCACTTTTGATCTCGTTGAAAAACTCACTTAGCTTAGATATAGGCGTGTGTGTGTGTGTGTGTGTGTGTGTGTGTGTGGAAGGCGTACGAGGATCGCCTCTCTCCAAGAGTACTTCACTTAGCCGCATACTTCACTATTGTCATGCTAATGTGATCGCGCGGCTTTAACCCTCCTCGTGCTCTCGCGAAAATGGGGTTACCTGGAGAAATAACGAGTCGCCGTACTGCACTTCTGGAGATTTTCCTCGAGGAGGACGTTGCCTCGTACCAGCTGCCACCGTCATCTAGGGCAGGTGCATTTAATAGCCGGCTCAATTTGTCTTTCATTTCTGCCTCTCTTTTCTACTTCGACGAGGAAATAGGAGAACAAGAAGTGCGAGACGTTTGAGGAAAGAAAAATTAGAAGGAGAAAAAGAACACTTTACTGAATTTCGATCTGCGAGGGTGATTTTAGTCGCGGATATTCCGCTATATCGCAAGCTTTGAAAAAGCACTTCGACGCGATACGTGTATACATTACGCCGTTGAATTTCCTCGCTTCTTTCCCGAAATGCATTTCTCTCGGAGACTCTTGCGAAAACTTCGTAGCACCAAGACTAGTGAACAGCGAAAAGGCGGATCCGAACCAAATGAACGCGATGCATAGTCTTGAACTGTTTTCCAAACGGTTCGCGAAGCTGTGCGCAGAATTTTAATACCATTTATCTCACCGAGAAACTCGAGACGCGACAATTTGCGAAATCGCCCGGTTATTCAGACTCTGAATTCTGACAAGTCTTAGAAAATTTTTTTTTCATGCAATTTCGTATTTATTTTGCCTGAAGAAGAAATGTAATAATACATCACGCGTGTATCATTTTTTTTTTTTTTTTTCAACTTAGCTTTTAGTTTCAATTCAGTTGTAAACTTTTGTGAGTACACAAACCTTGAAAAATTTCCCATTTCATCCGAATTTTGTACCAACTTTTCATTTTAAAGGAATTTAAGTAACCAAAAATTTCTCTCACATAATTAAGTATTGATATACGTACATATTTATACTTTCGTGATGTAATTACAATTTTTTTTTTTTTTTGTTTTTCATTCACCAAACAGGAAATTAAATTTTTATCGTATATGTATAATAGAGAGAGAACATAATGGAATTTTCACAGGTTTACTTTCGCGAATAATCACTGTTAATGAATATATCTTGGGGGAAAGCTAACTTGCGAAAATTTTATTTTCCTTTTTGACGAGAAAGGAAAAGGAATCAGGAGAGGCGAAGTAAAACTTGCCAGACTACCCGCCAAACGAAACACTACAGCCGCACGTTTCAAGGGGCTATTTAAATTTGTCGAAAGCTTGCGAATTAATTATAAACGAGTAAAAGTTTGAGTTGTTTTTTCTTTAATTATTTCTTTCTTTTTTTCTTTATTTTCTTCTGTGTGTTTAATCTGAAAAGGAGTGCCGAGTAAAATATTTTCCTCAACCGTGACGCACGGATGGCGGAATGTAAATATAAAGGCAATCAAGGTGAGAGTGAATGTTTCGCTCGTTTATTCGGCAGGGCAGTCAACCAGTCTTGCATTTACTACGTACAGCAATTAAAATATAACGAAATGCCATTGAGAGCGTAAAAAAAACGCGAGATGGAAATTGCGGGGAAAATGAGACGAGCTGAAGGGTTTTTTTTTTCTCAATTTTTGCAAGCATCGTGCATTCTTTAAGGAATTAAAAAAATGAACAGAAATTATTGAAATACTTTATACCAACAGGTTTTGGGATCATTTGATCACTGATTTATAAGTATTTTATTTATTTTCGTTCAGCTTTGATCACTGAATCAAATATTGGAGAATTAAGGAACGATCTGAAAGCGTAGAAAATGAGACGCAGAATAATTAATATTGCTGGTCTTATTTTACTGTTAACGAGAGATCGTGATTTCAATAAAATTCATAAGCTTTCATTTGATTATTCAGTCTCGTTTCGTTGATTTACTTTTTTTCAAGGCTCCTCGAGCGAACAGTTTCACGTGAATCACGTTCGTCAAGCCGACTTAGCGTCACCGAGGCGATGTATAAATTTAAACTTCTGCACGACTAGTTTGATAAATGTTTAAATTAACTCGCTGGAATACATCGGATATCGGAATAGGCGATATTCACGTTCGTTGAAATGAAATTACCGACTAATACCCGAGCGGTGTAACCGCCGTTAGAAATTGACGGATCGTCTTGGGGGACGTTTTCGCCTTCGCGATCCGCGTCATACACGACTTACGCACACCTGACTAGATACCGCGGTCTTGAATCAATTTTCCGAAGTGATTAGACCTGACAGAATCAGCGGGGGCTAAAATCCACCGTTCCGTTACCCTGGAGGGCTAATTAGATACCTGCAACCCTGAATAGCCGAGCGATTCGTGATACGGTATTAATGAATGAGGAGCCTGTCTCTCCGATCCTCTGCGAGGCGTTTCGCTTCTGCATTTTGTGTCTAATGTAGGGATCACCGAAAGCTCCGTGTAAGGGTGTACTGGCTCTGTACATTCTCAACCAAAAGTCAGTCGCGTCTGCAATATTGGATACTTTGTGATAAGATGAAAGTCGGTGAAAAATCAACCGCGACAAAGACGGTGAGAAAATTAAATTTGAATAACAATAAGGTCTAAAGATTGTCGATAAATTGTTCAACAAATTTTTAGGGAATGTGTTTCCTTCTTTGCGATGTGAAATGAATTCGTTGATTTTTCTCAACACACCTGAATTTTTCAACAATTTTCTCATTGTTTGGAAATTTCCGTTTTCGAATGATTTTCAATTTTGAAAAATGAGGGAAAAGCGTGAATTTTGGTTACGTTTTCGTAGAAACGTTTTACATTAAAATTAAGAATTTTCTGGAGCATTGAACGAATACTTTCGTAGATACAGTCTTCACAAATTTTCGAAAACGGACATTTCAACAAAATGGGAAATTTGTTTGAAAGCTTGGGTGTATTCAGAAAAAGCAACGAAAACATTTTACATGAAGAAAAATATTCCGTAAAAATTTGTCAAATAATGTTTTGCTTAAACAATTTATTGGTAACTTTTGAGCCTTACTGTTATTCAAATTTAATTTTCTCATCGCTTCTATCGTGTTTGATTCTTTCCCGATATTTCTCTTATCATAAATATTCAATATTGTCGCCGAGACTCATTTTTGGTTGAGAATCTCTAACCAGTACATCCTTAAGCTTCCTCTATCAATAACTAAAAGTTCACAAATTCAAGTTCTAATTTGGGTCTTTGGGGGGTGAAGTTTTATACTTAAAAAAAAAAAAACGAACGATTCTGTTTTAGACTTTATCGATAATGACATAAATTTATTTTGAACGAACCGATTGGAAGAAAAAACTAATAATATTTACTGTGTTTTTACTCTTAGGTGTTGAATTCCTTGTTTTTTGGGGGGAAATATAGGGGTGGTTTTTACCCCTCAGACAGTCGAATTGACACGTGGAGAAAAACACGCATCCGATGTTTTTTACGTGCTACAACGTATCGCAGAATGAATAAATTCGATGAGATACATTTTGGCTACTTTCCCAACGTTCGTTACAGATTCACTTGTTGACCATCATTGATTGACCTTTTTCATAAAGCGACGGTGATTCACTCCGTGGATAAAAAAATTTCTGAATCTTGATTCTGAAACTGAATTCGGAACTTACAATGCGTATCTTTTTCGCCGCAAATGATCGTTATTATAGGATCGTAAAATCAGTCGTTATAAATTTGGAGCAACAGTTTTAGACTTCAGAGACTAGTTTATATAATATACATAAATTCGTGATAATATATTCTTATTCACGGCAGAGTGAATAGTAAATACATTTTCTTAGAGTAAAATCGAGAAGCGTAGATTACAGATAAAACCCTGCGCCGAGTAGATTCGCGAAAAAATTTACGAGTCGCGTTAGGACGAAGAAAAGTTTGATCTTCGTTTCTAATTAACCTCCCGTTTCTCTCTTTTCACAGAACAGGAAGTTGTCGTAATCATCCGAAAATGAAAAGTTGAGTTTTCCCCAGATTTACACGTTTAGAAGTTGAGATGAATCATTATGTGATGAATTTATTTGTTCGACGATATCTCGAGAACGAGATGATTTTGGTCTCAATTGACGCGGCTTTTCCAAACATAGGACTGATTAGATTTTGGCTTTGATCGGTACGGTACTTTTTCACTTATTCAAATAACAAACTTCCAAGAGATAAAATAAAAATGACCATAAATTGATATTGTAAAGTTTTCCGGCTCACTGATCACGAATCTAAAGTCAGAATTGCAAAATTTGAATTTGGCGTATTCTTCTATGCTGAAAAGAAAAACTATAAACATTTGAATTTTGTTGAAAATTGGTACTCGAAGGTTTTCCTGGTGGTTGATCACGATTCTGAGGTCAGATTTGCGAAATCCAAAACGGCAAATCCAATATGATGTGTAAAAAAATCTAAAAATATAGTGATTTTGGTTGAAATTAGTAGGCAAAGGTTTTTTAGGTCACCGATAACGAAACCAAGGTCAGACATTGGACGTTAATATTGTTTTTCTGCAAACTTGGGACCTGCGGTGTGAAAACGAGAAGTTCGAGAGCTGGCTCACGGCCAGCTTAGAGTCCCTTTTTTTGTCGATATTTTGATCGTCGAATATTGCAATATCTCACGCTTCTTCTCTTCGTTCATTTCGGATCTAAATCCGCGTCTTGAGATATCGGATCAAGACGTGCAGCAGCGGTTTTCGCGCGGCTGGAAATAGTCGGACTGTTAACCCAGATATTCGTATCGAGTCGGATCGAGACTCCGAAATTTTCCCGGCTCCGTCGAATTATAATTAGTAAGTCGGTGGCGATATAAAAAGTGAAAACAAGAAGGATCGAAAAGTCGGAATTCGCCTTTGACGGAACGACGAAGCGTCATAATCTTCGACGAATATTCGCCGATCAAAGGATGAGAACCGTCGGGTTATCTCAGAGGATGATATTTGCACCGAAGTTTAATTACTGTAAAATTAAATTCCCCCCCCCCCCCCCCTGCCGCTACTTTGCGCTTATCAATCTTACTTAGCTGAAGTTTAAATGAAATTAGGCCCTGCAGAACTCGAGAGCCGGTCGGGGCGAAACGCTCTCTGCATCTGCGTTATCTTAACGTTTGCGTAATTTACCGGAAAACGGAAAACCCCGTTAGGCGCTGTGTATGCGCGACAGTGGATGCGGCGTTTCAAACGGAAATGATAATTACTCGGTTTCACACGGTCATAATATCGTAATCGCCAACAATGCAGAGCCGCCGCTCATTACCTTCGAGAGATCCTCGTATTTTGGTCAAAGACCCGAAAACGGCTGCGCTGCGATCCAACGTTTTCGCGAAAACAGATGTATCCTCACGTTTCTGGTAGAAATAATTGATGCATCGGTTAAACGAGTCCGAAAAATAATCCAACGCGACTCGAGTGAATCGGTAAGAACTCGTCAAATTTCTTATTTTTTTTTTTTTTTTTTTTTGAAATGGTGTATTTGAAAACAAAATTTCCTCAATTTCAGACCGTAGTCTTAACGGCAGAAACGTTTTTTCATAAGTTATATTTTTATTCAAAGTATTTATATTTCAGGTAAAAATATTTATTTATCTTTCACTAATTACATCGAATCCAGGTACTTAGTAAGTAAGACAATGATAATAAACGATAATTCAGTCACATAAATTGATATTGTATAGCGTCGTTCGTGAAATTGAAAAACAAAAACCGATTGTGAGGAAAAAAAATCGATCATACTAGATTAATCGAGTAAAAATAATCTTCCGTCATTCTTACAAATTACAGAAAATTATTGACCTCATTGCAAAAACGAAGCGTTTCGACTTCAAATTTATTCACCGATTTATTCCGAAAATTTTCACTCAGCTGCAGGATTTGACAAAATTTTTTTTTTTACATTCAAGACTGACTATATGAACTCGGAAAAAAATGTACACAATGATTTAGTCTGATTTTCGAAAACCTTGCGCGTTGTTTCAAAACGGAAAAAAAACGACAACCTCAATGAGTCAGCTGAATGTTTGTTGTATGTGAAAATAAAGTTTGGACAATTTGTTGACGGTAGTTTTGGATGAACGAAAATTTCAATCACTGTCACGTATCGCGTTACAAAATTGCCGTGATTATTACCGTTGCTAATATCGTCGTAATGATTATCATAATCGTTTGATCGCCCCAATCCCGCAACGGCAACTTTGCCAACTGTTTATTAAGAGTTCTGAAGGGGTTTTTCGAAGGGTTGGGTAATGCCCGTCGTTTTACTCGCCCACCCTCGCCGCGAGTTGACGGAAACTTTTAATACAGTTGGATTACGTCTTGCTCAAACTGCGTTAGATTCGTTAGATAAAACAACCCTTAATACGCCGCTGTTTCCTGTACGCGGATTTCTACAGTTGTTTCCGTCTTATACGTTTTAATCTTGGATTAGTCGACGCGTGACCGAGCTTTCTGCTGTCCCACCGGAAATTCTCATGCCTTAATTATGCTAATTTTCATCAGGCACTTAGGTTTTTTTTCTTTTTCTTCTTTTTTGCTTCAACCGGAATCGCTTTCACAGAAATTTATTTTCTTGAGGTTGACTGTTTCTAACGAATCAAAATTGAATAACTATGAACGAGGTATCGGGTTATAGAATATTGAATCGGAACTTTGAGCTTCGATCAGAAAAACAGACTCTATTTCTTCACTGAAAATTATTATTCAAAGTTTGATAGAATGAATGAATGACTGACTAAAACATTTCGATCAAAAACCGTACGATATCTTTTGTGAGTTGAGATTCTCCGGAATCGGAGTGAAGAAATTAGAAAACCGTGAACCGTGTTCTTTTTCTTCTCTCTGTGTATTGGGTCACGGTAAGAAATGCAAATAGTTTTTGTCCTATTACCGATTTTTCGAAGGGTAAAAACTCACGTTTCGCACTATATTGAATATGTCGAACACTGTAGGATTTCGAATGTTCAACGACGCCTCGATTTCAACGGAAACCGAATGAGTTGTCAAAACGCTACCATATAAAGTTCCGGTCCTTTGTATGAAAAAAATGATGATCTCCATTCAACCCTCAGAATTGGATTTCTTACGTATGTTATTCAAATATCGAATACGAAAGGTCGATGCGCGACCTCTAAGAAAAATTGCAAGTTGCCCCGTCTTTTCCTTTCGGGAGGTTCGATATTGCGCTATTAATTATCGTTTCCTGAAGTATCGGATAGGATAAAAAAAATGCATTTTTTTTTCTTCTTGTCTTCTTTTTTTAAATCATTTTCTTTCGAGGCAATCCACCGTGCACTTACCAGTAACAACTAAAATTTCCTCTCAATGGCTCTAGGCGGGTTTATACAAGCGTATGCGATTCCAAAGCGTGACGTCATCCATCCGTGACTCTATAACGAGGTAATGAGTCGCGTATGGATGAACCTAATCCAAACTAACAAGCTAAGCTCCGCTCGGAGACGTCGGAGCTTTCGGTTGTTGGAATCCTCGCGGTGTTTTGAGATGGTGTGTTGTTCCTGATACAGAGAAAGAAGAGACGGGAGGGGGGGTGGAAGAGAGAGTCGCGCCCCGAAGCGCCAGGAGAATTGAGTTCGTGCCCCGAGTTTCAAACCAACAAGAAAATCCCGGAGCCTCTGCAGGCCAGGCAAACGTCGCCGACTTCCAGCTCGGCTCATCGTCTTCTAAAACGCTCGCGGTTGTTTCGACGTAGTCCTTTCCAACCCTCCTTGCGTTTTCTCATCGCCTCCGGCTGGCGGCGCACGTCGCGTGGAACCGGAAACAAATACCGCGAGTGCTTAGGGTGAATTTGAGATAAGAGAAGAAAAAAGGGGGGAAAAAAAATAAAAAGAAAAAAAAAAATGGAAGAAGAAGAGGTGAAAATGACGATAAAAGTGAAAGGAAACCGAGGGGGAAACCTCGTGATGTATTTTCATTTTTTTTTTTCGATTGGTATGGTAAAAATTCAGTGATCAAAAGCGGGGATTTTGAAAACCTCGTTTTATAACTGTTTCGTTATTGGTTAGGGGGTGAAAATGCAGGCGGAACGGAAAATGGAAAAGTTCGATATCGAATTTTTGTATGTACGTGAAAATCCATTTCATGAAATTCCAGAATGTAGACGGTTGAAGCATATATGGAAAGCCGGGGTTATAGAATCGTCAATATTCAGACTGAGAACAGGGGTGAAGAAAGTTTTGGAAGATTGGGAGATAGAAGATTCGGAATATGCAGTTTTCAACAATGCGAAAATCCGGTTCATTAAATTTCCAAATACAAAAGGTCGGTTAAAGTGTATAATGATTAAAATGGAGGTACATAGTTGGATAAAAATTTAGGGAAATAAGAAAATTGTCGAAGTATGGAATTTTCACAATCGTGGAAATCTCTTTTAAAATTTGGAAAATGCAAAAAGTAAAAATAAGTACACATAAGTAACCAAAATATACAACGGTCAGAATTTTGCTATGTATTCTTATTCAGTCCGAAGACTCTGTATATATACGGCTTTCTACACTTTGACTTTGGGGTGGGGTAAGAATATAGTATGGTCAAAAAATGCCAGGGCCGCAATATCGAATCTTAAAGTGAGCAACAATTCAATTTATAGTATTAAAAAATGTAGAAAGTCAGCATATGGAAAAGTGAGGGTGAAAAAAAATCGAAAGGTATCAAACAATAGAATCATATACAGATTCTAAATTTTGACATTTCGTCCTTCGATCTTCTGTATTTTAAATTCTCTTCACTCGTATCTTCTCCACTTCGATAATTCTAGGAATTAAATTATCGCGCCGTTGAAAATTCGACATTCCGATCAATCTTCTATCAATCGACCATATCTCAGTTTTTCACCCTCACCCCGTATCGTCTACACTTCGACTATCTGCGTTTAAGAAATTCCGTATTCGTGGGCCCCACTTTCGGGTCCTCATCAATTTTTGGCCCCATCGATTCCCGCCGCTGCAACGTAACTCCGATAAATGTTGAAAAGCCTGAGAGTATCACCGTTCCCAGAATTTTACGACCAGGAATAATGTGATCCCCGTGATATGTTTTTCCACCGACCGGACTGACCGTCGCCGTTATATCGTTCGAATGTTTGTCTTGCGATACAGGATTCGTCTATCCTCCAGGACACGGCCGCAATTCCCGGCAGTTTTGCGGGCGGCTGTGGGATGTGCAGGGCGTCCCGAGGGATGGGAGAAAAATACGCACCCACACATCGGCCGGCCCGCAACGAGCCCCACTAATCATCCGGCGACTCTGCGCTTGACAAGCGTCGAGGCAGCGCGCTGGCTCGTTTTAATTTCGCCATACTGCAAGGGCCAGGGAAACCAGAGAGGGTGGAAACTACCCCTGCGGAAACACCGCCGCGAGTTTCAAAGCCACTTGATACACTCAGCGACGCGTAATCGCATCAACAAATACGCCTTCACCCTCTTTTCAGCCCCTCGATTCGGCGCGGAATTCATATCTTACGATTAGACGCGAGTGATTACTCGACAGGGTAGCTGGAACTTTGTTCGGGTCGTTCGGAACAGTCGTTGGACTAACGGTGGAGTCGGAAACTCCTCTATTTGAATTCCGACATCACTACAGATCCAAAAGCTACCTCTACAAATCAGACGCGACTTCAAAGAGTCAGAAAGCAGGACTCGAATCCACTCTGGAATCATTTGACGTTAATCTGCTCACAAGGTTTACCAAAAACAGTTCATGATCGGGCTCAAATCGTTGACTCGTGTTCATTTTTCAACACTTTTAAGCTCAGAGTTTTCATACGACAAGTCTTGGAATTTGGGACACGATTAAAAGCTCTCGTCAAGTTTTTGTGTCATTGCACTTTTGCCCCGAAGGATTCGGTTGTTGGATATGTAATGAGCCAATGAGAAAGAGGCTAACTATGTAGATAGACTTAAGTCATAGACTGAATTGACCATCTAGACACTTATTATTCTACGATCTTTTTCTCTTCAATTAATCCTTATACTATTACTATAGTAATTATATTGTACTAAACTATAAAGATAGACTTAAGCCATATTATGTCTCTAGACACTTGTTATTCAATGGTCATCTTCTTTGGAGCTAATTCTGATACCGTGTTGTTTTATAGACGCCATCGGTGAAGATAACGATAAGATAGACGCTGTGCCAATTGTGTGAAGTTCTGTATCTTGTTACATCGTAACAAATACATTCCAAAAGTCGAAGTATACCATGAAATAAATCCTGTCCCATAATCATGCTTGCAACATAGTTTACCAACATAGAGTGGAAATTCGTTCGCGTTGAAAATCATGCCGGTCGTCGAATGACACGACTTTGAATTTGATTTTGTATGATAAATCAGATGAAAGTGCAGCCGCAGCTAGGCCTATGATTTTCTGGAATGGAGTTTATGGCACCGAGTGCACGGTGGCAATTGGTAACCATTGAAGTTGGATTCGCAGGGCGTGTTTGGTGATAATCTGAATTTTGAATGTTTTTTTCTTTCGTTTTTTTGCAAAAAACGGAAAGGCCAGCCTCGGATTCCTTTGCAGCCAGTCCGTCTGCGACGCCTGCTAATACACTTTTCCCTTTCTCCTCTCTCCCGAATTTTTATCTCTATCACCCTTCTCCTTTTATCCTTTTGCGATTTTCCGGAGCAAAAACCACACCGACTCACCGCGAATGCAAATTACTCTCCAAGCTATTTCCATTCCCGATTCTCTCTACCGTTGGCCAGATTACACTTTCGCACCGTTTATTGGCACCCGGATTCTGACTACCGTTCGCTACTCAAAGTGCCGCACCCTACCAAAATCCGATTACACGTATTTCGCGACTGTTCTTTTGACGATCGCGTTAAATCGTTCTCTGGCACGATTTCCAACGAATTAAACTAACTTCAACGACCTCTTCGAAACACGATTGGCCAAAAGACGAATTCAAAAATCAGAAAAACGTTCTAGAGAAGCGTGAAACCTGACCAGAATTACGGTTCGAGGATTCCAAGGCTCTGAATAGCATAAACAAGTATTTTACCGCAGGTTCTGAAAACATCTCAATCAATTTCAAAAATGCTGTCAAAGGCGTCGTGAACTTGTACGGGATTCAAAAAACCGTTGGAAACCTGTGAGGCTGAATTTTCTAAAATTTCGATAATTCGGGAAATAAAAAACCAGTTTTCTTCCGTTCGCGAAAATTGAATACGTATGAATAAATTGCAAAAGGATCGGAGGATTGATGGGTCAGTTTTGGTTACTCGATGATCAGGGACGCTGATTGCAGAAAAGTGGTCTAATTACAAGGGCGACTTACGAGCGTAATTATGAACCGCCGCATCTGTTCGCCGG